>NW_009913986.1:0-6233 GCF_000696875.1 Nestor notabilis
TTAATATTAAATATTATAAATATAGCAATGATGTTTTTAAAACTGTTTGTGATCTTTATACTTATTGAGAAAAATCTCAAAAAAAAAATTTTTCTGACATCAGAGGAGAGGTCTTTTTCAAGTTCTCATGGTGAGATGTTCACACATCAGAAATCAAGAATGACAAATCGGGAGTCATGAATAGAGATTAAGGGCCATGAGTCGTGATGAGAATGAGACTGAAGGCATTAAGAAAATACTTCATCTATCATGTCTACAAATGATTATGAATTTTAGAAATATCCTCCTGCCAGCTTCTGCATTTAAATTTAAGCTGCTGTTGCAAAGTTGCTGGAATGTGCAATTTTGTGGTACAAGTAACAGAGGATGAAAGAAGTCAAGGGTTTAGACAAGAGATCAAGGTGATCTTCTGTTGTAGTTAGTCATAATTCTTTTAGTATTGTTCCAGACCCTGAAGACTCATATAACTGCTCATTAACCAGTGCATTATGACTCCTGTCTACCAAGCAAACAGTACTGAGATACAGATTGATGACAACTCCTTTACCCTCACTGTAAGGTTTCTAAAGAAAAAGTTTTGTTAGACTCATTCTTCATGTGAGTGAAAATAGACTTCACTGTACAGAAATCCTGTGGAAATCATTGCTTCCTTTATTCCATCTTCAACAATTTTATGTTATGCATTCTTTTTAATAAGCTGATTCATGTCAGGTGCCAATTCTTTTCATCTTCTTTTAAGAAACCAGATGACAAAGAAAGTTAATGATGAAAAAATACACCATTGGGAGGACAAAGAGTTCATTTTCTGACACATACTCATTAGATGACGTAGAACACACCAAGGGTGGCATTGATTACCATAGCCCCTGTACTCTTAAAGGTTAATGACCAGGCTAATTAGCTAACCTATTGGAAACAGATAACATTCAATTGAGGTAAGTGACAGGTGACTGCAGTTATTAAAATAGACAAGAAACAGGCTCTCTGAAATTGCCATTTTCTTATTAAAAATCACCTGTAAAAGAAACTGCAGAAAACATCAGCTGTCTCTCTTAGGAAGGTCCAGTTTAATAGTTTCTATTCCTTCTATTTTATCATACTCTACTGCCCTGAATATCTTGTCCGTAAAAAAGATTAGACAGATAGAAGTTTAGGAACAGAGGATCTGGTAGAAATTTTAAAATGTAGTTAGTCACATGTTACAAATTGTAAAGGGAGATTTAAAAGCAATCCATGTGTTTATTTTGACAGCATTATTCTGCAACCAGAGAGAGAGTTTATAGCAGTAGTCCCATGAAAAACGTAATTTTTATTAAAAACGTTTCATTGTGTTTTATTTAAATGCCTGGTGTTGCTGGGAAAAAGTTGTTTCTTTTGTTTTAGGTTTAGGAATTTTAACTTGGAGGCAAAAGTAAGTGAGTAAGATGTTTGATGAATATTTTCCTACTTACAGGAACAAGCACATTCTTGACATGTAAGATATCTGATTGATATCATTTGCCCTATGGAACTGGACAGTATGTCTCATCTTCTGTTAAGTTTTGCTTTGTTTTGCTCTGATGTTGCTCCTACTGTGCTATTGCTGATAGTATGAGAAGGAAGGTCTGCATGAGTCATGCCTTTGACTGCTCTAGATGATGTTACTGGAATCTGGACAAGAAATGTATAAAACCCCATCCTTACTTGTGAGATAGAGATATCCCAATAGATGTTTTATAAAGTCTTCTTATCAAATTCCCGGAAGAAGCAACATATGTAGAAACACAGACCTAGGAGGGTTAAATAGGAAGATTAAAGTCAGTCCCAGCAACGAGATGGAACTTCAGAAGAGCCCAGAAGATTACGTATTCTTGTCTCGTTTGATACACAGAGAATTACATATGTTCTCCCCATAGTACTTAGAATCTTCAGTAAATGAAGGCCAATAATCTAGGGAAAAAACAGGTAATGCTAAAGATTAGGTCAAGAAGCAACAATAATTTTGGCATCTGAAACTTCAGGGAATTCAGGAGCTGCACATGTCTCTGGTTTATCTTAACAAAAAAAAAAGAGAATAGATCCTATGAATATAAATAAGGAAAAATTTGTTCCCTGGTATAAAAGCAAATGACTCTTTAGCCCTGAGAATACACAAAAAAGATATCTGAGATTTTTTTCGGTAGCATTACAGTCACAGCACATTATTCAATGTGTCCTTTCTAACTAAGGATGCTTCAGAGGAAGACCAAAAAAGCCCTGCAAGCCAAGAAAGAGATATTCTTGGCCCAAGCAGATTCTCATTCACTGCTAATTGGATAATTAATTAAACACAAGTAAAAAGGATATCTGTAGTTTCCGTAGTTGTCTTTTTAGGATCACACTTTCACTTAGGTTAAGGTTTCACTGGTCTATTTTCTGAGTATGTACAGTAATGTTCATCATACATTATTATGAGGAATGTTTCATATCATTCCTTAAAGACAGACTAAGCTTATACTAGTAAATAAGCAACGATGGGGAATGTTCCTGGTTACTGGAACATACTAATCTGAAGTGTTAAACTGTTAGAGCTACTGTGCATAGCTGTGGCCAGTGTTAATTATCACTTTTCTAAAGCATTTCTGTGCATGTTTCTGTAGCTAACACAGACTGACCATTCCTAAACAGTCGGTTTGCATGTGACCACACTGTTTTGAGCATAAAAAAATTCAATAATGCTATTACAGACTCTTCAGTATCAGCTGGCCTCAGTGCTACAGAACAGTTCAAGATGTGCTGAATTTGCTAATAAGGACTCTGGATTTAGTGAAATCCAGATCCTGGATTCAGCGGATATATGAAAGATAGATCTTTTTTGTCAAGAACACTTTGTTTCTATTTCTGACATGTTTTATCTGAAGCATGGTAATATTTGTAATGCTAAAATCCAGAGAAGCAAGAATGATCAGAGATTTCAGTATCTATCCAACAATATATTTCAGTCTTTCAGAAAGACTCAAAGAGCTGGATTAAATCTCCCTGCTTAAGGAGAATTCTAAACTATAAACTTGTAAATCTTTGTGGCAAAGACAGAGGAAATGTGTTCTTCAGACCCAGTGAGGTTAGGACAAGAAGTAATGGACATATATAACAGCGAGAGAGATTTAGATTAGATACTAGGAACAGCAAAGTAAGTGGAAGGATCTTAGTGGCACCAAAATAGATCACTTAGGTTGCTGAATGTTTGTTCCTGGAACTTTTTAAGAAAAGCTGCAGAAAACATTAGTAATTATTTAATTGATAAAATGTTAGACAGAGAAACGATGAAGAAGGAACTGCAGGTGTTTTCTAACCCAATTTCATTGGAATTTTCCGATCATGATAACTGTATATATTGCAAAAGCAACAATTAAATATTTGACATTGTCCAAGAATTTTATTTTTCTAGAAAAAAATACAAAATTGAAAAACTTTTGATATTTATTTACTGTAAGTATACTTTTATTACAGTATTAAGTCATGATTGATAAAGGAAGTAAAGAAAACAAAAAGTATTAACTGAAGTTAAATTTTATACCACATTTTTGCACATATTCTGAATGTAAGCATTCACAACAATTTTATTTTCAATCATAGTAATAATAAGGTTTTTTTCCCCTTCTGCATAACACTAAATTTAAATGTGTTCTGTCATCTTTGTTCGAATTACTTTCAAATAAATTCCTTTTCCACATGTTAATATTCTGTGAAAAGATTTCCTGTTTCATTACTATATCTGCTCACTCAGTTTTTTTGGTTATGTGACTCAGAAAGAGAAGCCAGAAATTCCACGATTTCTAGCTTCTTAATTTCCCTAATTCTGCATTCAGTTAAAGAGATTATTTTAGCACATAATGTCTGTTGTAATAAAAGAGAAAGCAATTTCTTCCCCTCCCCACTCTAGATTTTTATTTTATTGCACTAAATCTGGCATAGCTGTTTATAACAGCTGTTCCACTTTTCCTTTCCTCAAGTACTGCAAGCTATAAAACTTCATTCTAGGCTCTTAATGCAGTCAATCATTTACCTAGTAAAATAAAGAAGACTAATGAATCTTCCTCATATAAAGCTCCATTTAGCTGGGCTTGACAATACAACAGTATTGCTCAAAGATATGTGAACAAGCAACTGGAATATCTGGAGCCAGATACATTTAAGTAACTCACAGTAGGTCATATATAGGAAAAGGATTACAACAGTAGAAGAGAAAGCAAGAGGTTTTGCCTCAGGGTACCTCTGAGGCATTTGAAGTAATGCAGTAATTCTACCAGGACCAACATGATGAAGTATATATTGCAACATAAGCTGCTCATAAAGTAGTTGTAAAGATTAAATGTCTTCTAAATGCTTAATTTTAATTGGACTGTGATTAGCCTGAAGGCATAAAAATATGCTTAATACATTTTTTCTTTTAACAGTTTAATAAATAGTTACAGAAAATACTGAAAATTTCATAACAGTATTAAAAAAAACAGTTACCTTTCTTATTTTTCTCTTGTAATAAAAAAGTTAAAGAATCAAAGTTTTAAACTGGTAAAGAAAATCGCTTTTAATTTACTACCTCACAATTGACTGAATCTGAATACTGAAGGTAGTGATTAAATTGAATATTTTAGTATGTATACAGAATATTTGCAAAATGAAAGATGCAATTACAAATACATATGTCCAAAAGAATATTCTCTTTTGAATTAAATGGCTGTATACAAGTTTTTAATAGAACAGTGTTCATCTGAATAATGCTTTGAATGAATGCATATTAATCATTTAAAAATAAGTCCCTTTTTTTTTTTTTTTTTTAAGGCAGTTTCTCTACTTCCAGACAGACTCTAGCTGTTAGGCCAACACTTCTTTCTGTCTCATTAACAAAAAGAAGAAACAAGACAAAATAAATTCCTGGTTCTTGTTCTAGAACTACAATGCCACACTTCTTTTAGGGAGGAAGGGGCTTGATAATTTAACTTTCACTAATGGTTGATGCCTTTGTACATCTGAAATATCAGTATAACCAAGATTAAGTTTCTATGACAGCCTTCGCCCCTAATTTTATTTATGCTGCTTTGTGTCAGACCTAAGTTGGTTTCCTGAAGGGCATTGCCTCTTTCTGTCATTGCCTCTTTCAGACACACTGAAATCCACCTCAAGGGCATAAAAGCTCTCTTCCAGAATGGTCTTATTGATGAATTTCTTCCAACTCTTTCAGCCTTGTCTTGGTTATTTATTTATTTGGGGGTTTTGTGCAAGTGTGTTGGACTTTATTTCTACACTTCCCCGAATACACAGTCATATTTTAAGTCAAACATACACTTTCTATTTCCAGCATAACTCCCCTGTAAGTTCACTTAACTTCCTTTCACACCTGTGCTATCAGTAATTTCTAGTTTACTTCCCTGGCTATAAACATTTATAGTCTACAATTACTTTCTGCACTAATTATTTCAAATAGCTGGTTTGGGGCAAGGGAAGAAGTCAATGGGAAAATATATATCCTCGTTTTCTAGTACTGGAAATATACAGTCTTCCTGTAACACAAAGACAATATACCCATCCTGGTTTTCTGAAATTAATTATCAGAGACTTTATTTTCTTTTCAAGCTAGTCCAGTCAGGTAAGTTAAGATAGTCATGAAAGACATGTTTGCAGTTTGCATAGTGTACAACAGAGAAAGCTTTCTTGAAACCTGTAAAAATTATTTAATTCCCAAACTAAAACTCTAAGTTAGACAGAACAAAGTGGCAAAGTGGGAGAACAGATTTCAGCTATGAATGTTAATTAGGTAGTGAGGGGTTTTCAAAATTCTTGCTTCGTTGACAATGGGAAAATATGAACATCTTTGAGCAAATGCAATTGGCATGAAGAGTGAGATGAACTATTACAGATCTTGAGGTCTCCTCTATCGTTCAGTCTGTGAAAGAACATACTGAAGTTTTTACTATGAGTTAACTTTAATTTAGACTCACTCATCTTTGTTTCATTTTATCACTTGAAAATTTCAGTCACCCTAGAGAGCTGCCAGTGCGAAAGTCTAATGGAGAGTGGAGACTAACAGTACATTATCGTGGCCTGAATGAAGTCACCCCACCATTGAGTGCTGCCATACCAGCTACCACGCTAGAACTTCAGTATGAACTGGAGTCAAAGGCAGCCAGGTGGTATGCCACAATTGATACTGTCAATGCATTTTTCTCAAGCCCTATGGCAGCAGAGTGCAGGCCACAGTTCGCTTTTACTTGGAG
>NW_009913986.1:8159-8366 GCF_000696875.1 Nestor notabilis
ACCATGCACCAGCCTCTGGGAAAATCGAACGGTACAATGGGCTGTTAAAAACTACGCTGAGAGCAATGGGTGGTGTGACTTTCAAACACTGGGATACACATGTACTAAAAGCTACCTGGTTGGTCAATACTAGGGGATCTGCCAACAGGGCTGGCCCTGCTCATTCAGAACTTTTGCGTACTGTAGAGGGGGATAAAATTCCTGTGG
>NW_009913987.1:0-3288 GCF_000696875.1 Nestor notabilis
CTCCAGTTTAGAGACAAGGATGTTGTGTGGACAGTGTTGAATGCCTTGCATAAGTCCAGGTACATGACGTCAACTGCTCTGCCGCTGTCCATCAGTTCTTTAGCCCCATCACAGAAGGCCACCAAATCGGTCAGGTAGGATTTCCCCTTAGTGAAACCATGCTGGCTGTCACCGACCACCTCATTCTTTTTCATGTGCCTCAGCATTCTTTCCAGGAGAATCTGCTCCAAGATTTTGCCAGGCACAGAGGTGAGACTGACTGGTCTGTAGTTCTCCAGGTCTTCCACCTTCCCCTTCTTGAAAATGGGGGTTATATTACCCTTCTGTTCTGATGTTTCTGTCAACAGGCTGACATTCCCTCAGCAGTTGTGAAGTTTCCTCACAGGCAAGGTATAATGTTATTTGCTAGCTGTGTGTAGGATAAACACCTTCAAACTAAATATATGTAAAAACATTAACTGGGACATTACATACTATACAGGCCAAAACCTTATTTAATCTGATTTCCTGTAATTTCCCCAAAATACTTCTATGTGTTTGTAACACCATTCTACTTCAGATAGAAAGGAAATTCTGGGAAGTGATCATGTAGACATGCTGAGCTATTGCAAGCCTTACAATCTGGATAGAAGAGAGGAAAAGAGTATTTAGACCTGAGCTGGAACAAACTGAATGATAAGAGTTCTTAAAAATGGACTATGGGGACACAGGGATATACAATAAGACTGGTGAAAGAAATCTGTGGTAGCCACTCTGCAAACACTCCTTTAGTCTGGAAAAATGGCTCTTGAAAATCTTATGATCTTCCAGTAAAACTTCAGCAGTTTGTAATGGCTCTTGAAAATCTTATGATTTTCCTGTAAAACTTCAGCAGCACTCTGCAAGAAGCAACAACAAAATAGTTTGAGGGCTAACACATACTTCTGTTTTATACACCTTGAAAGGATCTGAACTTATTAAAAATATCTAGAACACGTCTTCATAACCCGCAAATTTAGTCGAACATGTAAAGCAATATGAAAAGGAAATAGAGAGTTACACAAAGCAGTTAACTCTTTGCTCAGAAGACTGCTAGCTTAGTATCAGTTGTATATAAAATGATAAAAATAGAACATAGTGCACGTGATGTTAAATGACACAATGATATTATTTAATCAGAGGAGAATTCCTGATGATTAGCTGGTGAAATAGAACCCATCAGTAAACCACTAATCTTCTTTTCCGTGTAGTGATAGAAAAAAGAGATATTAGTTACTTCATGAACTGTGCAGCCACATTGGACTATGGCAAGTATTTTAAGAGCAGAAAGAGGCTCCTTGAAAAACCAAGTCTGAGCTCTTGGAATGAATGAGGTTATCTTAGAAAAACCAAGCTGCCTTGTAAAAGATGAAACGTTCATTCCCTTCATAGCAACATTGCCAGGATTCACTAACTTCTTCACTATGGAAATGCATTATTCCCCAAATAAGTCGATCTTGTGGTTCATAGGTGACTCAGCCAAATAACACATCCCCATTGAAATACGTACACTCATTTGGGGTATACATAAAAGGAGGCACAAGATTCTGATTACCAGAGTATTCTTTACATGCTTGAAAGTACTACTGTGATGGTCGCAGGGTAAATGCATAGGCAGAAAAGCAGAGAGGTCAGAACAAAAACATTGAGGAAAGGTCTCTGCAGTTCAGAGCCCTCTCTGCTGTTTTGCTTTTGCTCAAAATACCCCAGATACTTGAAAAAGACAACAGTTTCGTAACCAACCTTGGACAAGCTAATCTTTGACTAGTGCAGTCAGCCACGACAGAAACTTTTCTGATAACTGCTGGTGCCATTGATCGTCACCTCGGTCAGCTCACTGCAGCCTCACGCTTGTTCAACCTGACGCTTGCAAGGCTGCTACGGAGCAGTTAATGATGATTACTCATCAAATCTCTCCCAGCTGTGGTAGTTTATGTGATGTAGTTTGGCTTTTCTCACATGATTCTTTGGACTGATGTTTAGACCAGCATAAATAAGATAAAGGTAAATGAAAACATGTATTTCCACAGCTTCATGGTTTTGTCATTTCAAAAAACTAAATCACTCTTTGGCATAGAAGTTTATCAGAATAACAACTTTAGTAACTAACACTCCTGGAAAATTATAATAAAAAAGCCACTTACCATTTTCTTCACATAAAAAAATCTTCCAGTGATCTCCATTTTTGGACATTGCCTGAACTTTCATGTAAAAGAATCTATAGAAGTTCCATGCATTTATTTAATTTATTTATTTATTTATTTATTTAACCTTCAAAAAGTCTGTTGTGCAAATCAGAGAAGCAGAATTCAGCCAAGGGAGGCAAGTCATGCGTGTCTTACTCTTTTAATGGGTTACCACACCACCACATGGGTCACCACATGGATCACCACAAGATGAGCTATGTTGCAGGCATCTCTACAGGCTCTACAAGTGACTAAAGACAGATCCTTGTTCTGCTATTGTCTATCAAAACAAGCTGGCAGGAACAGGTGGTGTTCTTTCTGGTCAAGTCTGGGTTTTATACATTTATATGTGTTGGGTTGGACTCACAACTTCATTGCTTCATTTCTATGCCAGTGAAACTATACTAGAAGACTAAATAAAATGAGAAAGAGAAGAAAATCAGGCCTGTTGGTTTGAGATAGAAAACTTTGAACTATCATCTTACTCCTGTGGAGTGTCTGAATTTAGTTTATCAAGCTCACTTAGTTCCCACATAAAGCAAGGCATCATATAGAAAGATGACTCTGTGTCCCAAATTCTAGGAGCATCCATACACTTGCAATTTCCTTTTCTTTGGTTAGCCTTGCAGTCACACTGAAGACATACACAGATTAGGATTTACAATTATATTAAACCTGCAGGCATTAGGGGTAGGGAATAACCACACATCTTTGTCCTATGGGTGCCAGGAAACAGGCTTCTGTTACTTGATGAGATCCTTGTCCTTTTATTCAGTCAAAAATTATAGTAGTATCACATAAAGTGTACTCTCGTTTCCACTTAAGTAGTATCTTTCAAACCTCTTTTTTTGAGAGGAGCACTGCCACAGTTCACAGCCCTGAAAAAGAGCAGTGAATTCATTCTGATAGGCTCTTGTGAGTTTCCCGCACAACATCCTTGTCTCTAAAGTGGAGAGACATAAATTTGATGGATGAACCACCCGGTGGATAAAGAATTGGCTGGATGGTCACATGCAAAGCGTTGTAAACGGCTCAGTATCCAGCTGGAGCCTGGTAACAAGTGGTGTCCCTCAGGGGTCTGTGT
>NW_009913988.1:0-12959 GCF_000696875.1 Nestor notabilis
TCGCCACCCATCCCCCTGCCTCAGCGCTTTGCATTTGCTGCAGTTCCTTGCTGCAAAACCCCCTCTTCCAGTCTCGTTCCGGTTGCCTTGAATGAGCTTATTTGACAGCTAAGAAACAAATTATATCGAGGGCTTGCAAATCTGTCCCTCCACCCTCAAATCAATCCTTTCTCACTCACTTTCCCTGGGTCCCCTCTGCATTTCAATCCTTCCACTGCCTACATTGTGAACCGATGCCAAGAGCCAAGGCAACCAGGGCTGTTACATGAAAGAGTTGCTTTATGTCTGTTTAAACTGCAGTATCCTATTCAAATAGACCTTATTGTTCAAAGGCACAGATCCAAACACAAAAGGATCAGAGAACAGGGTACCACACTTCACGGCTCCATACACTGGTTTTCCCTTATACAGCTCTTCTCCTCAAAGAATCCCCCCATCCCAATATCGCATTCAGCTGAAGATGTGACTTGGTTGCTGCGCACCCGCAGGGTACGGGCTGAGCCAAAGTCAGCCAGCTCTGCACGGGGAACAATCCACGGGCATAATAACGTCATTGAGGAGATACAATCCCACTTTATGCCCAGTCAATAAAGTCATACCTATTTCAAATCCAGGGTTTCCTCCCAAGTAAGTTCCCTTCTCAAAACCACTAAGGTTTAGGGTCTAACTCCCTCCCAAAAATGCTGTATGTGCTGAATGGACCAGAGTGATAAATACAACAGAAACCAATCGCCAATTCCTTTGATTACAACCCATCCCTAACAAGGAGGCACTTGCAGGTGCTGGTTCACAGCCCATTTCTAACCCTTCCACTCCCTCAGCTTCTCACCTTGCAGAATTACCTATAGTATTGAAAGGGAAATCAAAAGCTGCCTTCAGTGCGGGCACCGAGGTCTGCTCTGCACTGCCACCCGCAGTCACAGCTTGGCCAAAGGGACTCCGGTGCCTTCAGCCCTCACTGCTGCCTTCCACGTCCTCTGCAGGTATTTAGCCAACTCCTTTATATTCCATTTCTCCCACAGTACCTCATCCTCCCTGCCAAAACAGCCTGAGCTGCTTTGTGATCCCTCCGAAGGAAACAAATCCCAGCAACTGCAACATGCCCGGGTTTCAGGTTAATCCATGGAGCCAAGAGCAGTTCACAGGTATGAACCAAGTCCTGGCAACACCCTCCTGGAGGAAGAGAAACTGACTGATAAAGTCAAGGACTTAAGAGTGCCAAAACCTGGTTTTTCCCCTAGTTTTGACACAAAGCTACACCCACAGGGCTCTTCTCTTTCTCTCTCCCTCCTTTCCTACATGCAACATGCTCCAAGGACTACAGACAAGCCCCCTGGCTCATCACCACAACCACTCTGATGATAGGAAGAACCATAGAAGGCACTGGGACCATGATGCTGTTCCCTAAAATGTTAAGTACCAGAGTTAGTAATTTGGAAGGGGGAGGGAAAAAACCCCAAACCACCCAAAAGCCATCTTGCCAAATACCACACAATTAATTTCATTTGTTCTCTTCTAACCACGTATTATCACTATTAGGGGGAAAAGAACATTTATCCAGGCATAACTATGAGTTAAGGGACAGCTATGAATAATACCTCTATTAGCAAGGAACTGAGTAACCATTTAACTTACATGACAGGAGAGTCCAGTTCTGGATTATCTAAAGGAGTTCAGTACACAGCCAAGATCTCAGTGTACAGTATAATGGGTTTTGTAGCAAGAAACAGAGTGTTGCATCTGACGTGCACGCACAGCTTTTACATTTAAGAAGATACTTTGCCTTTTATTTTCGTAGTGAGCTCAGGTTTTCTAGCCCAGCACCCAAAATGCCACAGAGGATGTTGAAAAGAATCTGTACCCAAAGCAGAATCCCATATCCATGATGCTGAAAAACAGGCAAGCTCCAAAACTGAGAACAAGACCTTTTTCCATGGTAGTGGAAGGAAGAGCTTACATGGTGGCTAAAGGGATGGCATATGGTGCTAGGTGGGCCCCACACAAGGATGCTGCTCCTCCTCTTTGAGCTATGGCAAAATAAGAGTAAATGTTAAGGGGGACACCCTCCCCTCTGCACTGCTTCCCCCACACAAGGCCTCTGCTCATCACCTCCGCTCAGTAGAAACATAAGAGGCTGCGGGCAAAAGAAGGGAAAAGACCAGAGGAAGAGTCCTTGGTGTGCTCCATGAGGCACAAAAAGACGCAGTAGGAGCGACAGGGAGCTCTGGTACAGGGAGACGGGGCAGCCAAATGCTGCAGCCTGGAGCCTGTTTCTGCCAGAGAAGGCTCTGGGCTGTGCTGAGGGACCTGGCGCTGCCCGGGGCTGGCAGGGCGCTGGTGTCTCCAGCTGCAGCCCTCCTCCAGCTGCCCGGCCCCAGGGTTCCACGGTTGCCATGGCTCGGCAGAACCAACACAAAGCACCTCCTCCAGAAAGACCGTTGTGGATGCAAAGAGGCTGAAGGATGCTCCCTGGTAGGAACAGCTTTTCGGCTTCAGAAGAAACAGCGGAGGGTCCGTTCCCGCTGGGACCTTTCCCAAGGCACATCTGGATCCACAGCAACACTCCCCAGGATGGCTTGGATGAGACTTGCCATGAGATCTGGAAACGTGTCCAACGACTTTCTGAGGAGCTGCAGGAGCCATTGCTGGTGGCCCCGCTGCAGCACAGGCTCTGCTCAGACCTGCTGGAGAGCCTGTGGACAGACACCTCCAGATCCCAGAGCAAGTAAGTGACCTTCAAGTGTTGCCCACGCTCCAGCAGAAGAGTCTGCTCCTCTCCTCTTTGCACCTTCGCGAAGCAGACTGCTGTAACCCGTTGAACTGAAAGCCTGGGGCACAGGGTACATCGGCTGCTGTCTGACAGCCTCCTCAGGAGGCAAATTATTCCCATTTTTTTCCACCATAACCAATTTTCCTTGGAAAAAAAAAAAAGTGTGTCCCATGAAATCTGACTACTTCAAATTCTGAAGCACCATAAGCAGCTGCTGCATTCGCTTCCCCACCACATTTAAAGAAAAACAACCACACACATCAAAATATTTACAGGAAGAAGTGAAAGCAGCATTCAAAGGAGCAAAATCGAAAATTAAAGTGTTATAAGGAAGCTACTGTAAACAGCTGATCTTTACAAAGAAAAGCTGAATTTAGCACTGAAAAATTTATGCCAAATCATGTTTCACAGGACAAATAATGGTAAGAGGGAAGCGTGCTCTTCACACTAGTGGCATAATATTTACTGTGGGCTCCCAAAACAGAAACAGCAACATTTATAAACCCAGCAGCCAGCCAGCAAAGCTTTAGCACATGTCCAGCTCTCAACGTCCACACAAACCATCGTGTGAGCCTGACCCATCTTGCCTGGTGCGTGGAGAAGTTTAAATGGTCATGTCATCTTCAAAAACGCAACTTCACTGCTGAGGAAATAGGTAGTTTCCCAGAGAAGACAAGGAGACACAGAAAGGGAAGTACCTACAGTGATGCCAGGCAGAAACCCAGGCATTACAGCTTGGAGCACTGGCTCCTTCCATTTCTCCTCCATGTCCTAAACAAGCAGAGATGTTAAGAGGCTCCAAGATAAATACAGGAAAAGGGAAAATGGGTAACTGCAGAACCACAGGAACCCACAGAGTTGCCTGTAGTAGCAGGTTAAATTGCACAGCTGAAGTATCTTTACAATTAACACATGCTTGTCAGCCATAGGTTTTGGTCCTGCCAGTTGCTAAGTCATTTTAGGAAAGACAACATTATACAGACCAGTGAAGAACTATCAAATACCAACATTCTTAACTGTATTTTTTAGCACATTTTACTCAAAGAAATACAGATCTGGTCATTAGCAGTAAGTCTACTGGCCAGCTTAACAACATGACTTCTAGCCCTCTGAACATGCAATTACAAGCAAGTGCAACTGGGCAGACAGCAGATCAAACCAGGTTTTGTTTTACTACCTTAATGTGAGCTGTGAGCTCTGGGATCCCTGCAAGGAAGGCAGGGACTAAGACAAGCACAAGGACCAGAGGCAAACTCAACAACTTCAGTTTAGATGAAATTAAAAAGACAGCAAAGTCCACGGCTCAAGTACTACCCCCGAGTTCACAATAATGATCCTCTACTCACTGTTCATCCACCGAGTTACCTTTGGCAGCTCACGGGGCCGTTTCTCCCAGCAGTGTTTTCCTGTCATTAGGCAGAAGTGCCTCTGCCACACGCTCCTACACAGCAGGGCACGATGATCATCACTTGCTCACAGACCCCAGAGTCACTGAACCTTCCAACAACAGCCAAACCAGAACACTAAAATGTACCAAATGATTGTACAAAGCTCGATTAAATACTTTAAATATAAGCAATTCAAGTGAGACAGCCATAAGGGCAGGTTTCTACCTTTGAGTAGTACCTCGGCTACCTCTACTACTCCTGAAAAACTTAGAGAAAGACAGATAAAGAAGAATCTTTCAGTATAGACCAACCGTCAGTAAAGCTGTCACCCAATCCATCAGTTGCAATAGCATCAGTGGCCAAAGGGAAACAAGAAGTAGAGTTGCTACCTCAGCTCACTCCAACTACAGCCAGGGCACAGATGCCAACAGGTTATGCAAAGCAGCAAGAGGTGACCTGAAAAACACAAGATTTGAATAAGAAGTTGCAGAACCAGGGCTGCAGCCTGTGAAGCCACCACAGCCAGGAACCCCACTGAAAGATGCGGCAAAAAGTCCTATGAAATCGGCCGTACTCAGAAATAGCCCAACAATTTTCCAGTTTCATATTCACAATATAAATCTGTTGAGGTTAAAGAAAATATCTGTGTTCTTTAAAAACAGGGGAAGCAGCATCCTACCAGTTAGAGTAACCCTATGATTAGAGAGAGCTACACTTAGAGTTTTAAATTTCCTAATTTTAGCTGTTTAGGAACCATATATGCATCTCTACAGTGCGTGCACAGAGCATCAGTCTTCCCCTCAAGCTAAGAAGAGTAAAGTGATCGTAAAGTTACTGAACATCACAAGGTGGATGTGAAAGAGCAAACTGGAATTTAAATCAGGTTTCTGACCACAACAGGCACTAGTTGGCATTTTGAGCAGGTTACAGGCACTTCGGATTGTTCAGCTTTGACAGCAGTTCCACTGTGAGGTCCCAGAGGATGCTGAGGGCTGGAGAGGTGCTTTGTGATGCACCCTACAGACCAAACCAGCTGACAGTCTTACCTCCCTATAGGCCAGGTGGTTAATGAGCTACAAATACTACAAGTCCCACCTCTGTTAAAGCCTTACAGGTGATAACTAATTACAGCAGTCCAAGGACAGTGGGGCCCTCACCCTGCAAAGATCTAAGGATCCACTGAACCCTCAAGGTTGAAGCTCTGCAAATCTGCAGCCCAGAGAACAAACAACGTTTCTCCCATTAGGGCCACTGGGATACAAGGCACACACAGAGCTCCAGAGAGCTCTTTTCATGTTGACAGCCACAGGGTTGAATTTACCATCTTCAACAGACAACATGAAAACCATCCCCCAGGGCTTCTCCACCTTACAAACAGTTGTGAGGGTAACTCCAATAAAGGTTACCAACTGTTCTAATACTATGGCACAAGAAACCATGTAGTAACCCACCTCAAAGCATGTTCAACTCATTCACACCCACACAGCAAAGAATCATCTTGTTTGATGCCAGACTTTGTTGTTTACAATGGAAATATATTTTGACCCACAAATATTTTGAAGCATATATCCTATAATCATTCCTTGCACATCTATTATGCTGTCATCCAGACATTAACTCCAGTTATTCTTGGACAGATGCAGTAACTAAGTTTATTGTGTTGTTTTGTTTGCCTTTCATGTGGTTCTTTGGAAAAGAACAGTGGGAAAGATGAAATTTTACCTGTTTGAGAAGGAACACCCGAATCTTACATAGAACACTCACAAGAGAAAAATGCAAGGCTTAGGAGTCTTAATCGGACTCAGTTTTAAGTCAAACCTCCTTTAACAACAGCCATATTCCACTTTCTTACAGCAACTACTTGCTAGATGAACCAGAGGGACTTGAAAGCATATACAGAGCAATGATTGGAAACAAAGAACGGGAGATGAAGTTAAGAGCTCTCTGTGACGCTCAGCTTTCTGCTAAATCTGTTATCACCAGCCTTCTGTACTCGGCAAAGTCCCACAAGAACTCCAAGGGGCTGGAGGATAGCAGCGCGACAGGCACTGGCAGCACAGAGAGCAGCAAGCTGGAGGTGCCGCTGAGGGACACAGACACAGCTAAAGGCACAGGCAGCCAGGCAGTGGCTGAGGAAACAAAGGTGGTGAAGGAGGTCAGCTCTGCCAAGAGCACTACAGCCCTGTCAGCAACAACCACAGCAGGAAGTGAAGCCACAGGACAAAAGGAGCAGCTCCCACCGCTTGCCAAGACTTGCTCCAAAACCAGTTTTGATGCAGTCACCAAGAACACAGGTATGGATCTGGGCATGGTCCCTGAACATCACCTGGGAGTCATGGGAAAACTAAGGCAGACACCAGAAGCTGCCCTATGGTGATGCCTTTTCCAAGCCTCATGCAAGAGACTGACAACTGCCCAACCGATCTTTCCATCCGAGAATTCTCATGCTATACCATGATGCTGGTATCTCCCTGCCCTCTAACCAGCACCTATCCAGAGTCCTTCTCACTTCCTGAAAACAGTAGAAATAGGAAAGTCATGATCATAGAGATTTAGGTATTTGCTCAGTATTTTCTAGAGGCCTGGTCTCGGGGTTACAGCACAGTTTTGGGGGTCAGTGTTATTTGGGGACGTGTTTCTGATTTGTTTCAGGGGGTTTGTTTGGGGTTCCTTTGTTATGTCATGACTTTTGGGTTCCCACTGTGAGACATTTAAAAGATCCTGATTTCTACCAAGTATCAATAATTACATTCCTCAAAGCATCTTAGAATAGGCAAAACCAGTGGTCCATGTCCAGATCTACTGCTTAAGTTGCTGGGCTGTATTAATGAGTCACAATCAAACTTATTCTCTATTGCAATATTCTTATCTCTTGAGTTTTGAACTTCAGGCAAACGTTCCTGTTCTACTCTCACAGTGTGATTTGTTGTCATGGTTCAGGCAATTGGCTTTATTCCAGGTCCTGTGGGTCACAGTGTAACAACCCCAACAAGTGAATTTGAACCACTAATTGCTGAGTCTGGGGCACCATATTGCAGAACTACAGCCTGCAAAGCAACAGACAGCTTAGATGTTGCTTAGAGGCAAAGCATGTCCTCGTAACTGCAGATGTTCTGCAGATGCATGAAGAAAATGCACATTTATTAATAGCTTTAACCTTGTTTTGTTTTACAGTAACAACTGGAACACTGGATAAGAAAAGTGTTAAATACAGTGCAAGTACTTCAGGCTTTACTACTGCTTCAGTGATCACAGGATTGAACCAGCCAGTGTGGCAGAGTCTGAGCTTCCCTCCATTTTCCATCTTTCCCAACCACTTTCCACAGTTTCAGGTAACACAAAAAATAGACGCATTTTGTGAGAAGATTAGAACAGCCCCAGAGCTCTCCGCCTTCATTAGTTCCCTTTTGTATCTTTTTACTGACAAATATTTACATCTTTTACAACTGTGATCCCTTGATTTACAAATATTTTGACATGATCTATTACAAACATTCCAGGTGATTGCCCTGTTCACAGACGGGGATGCTGCATATTTAGTCTAGTGAAACAGGACTCATGTCAAAGCAAAAAAGCCAAATAAGCTTAGGAAGAAGCCCAATGGTCAAGTTGAAAGCAGTAAAAGAACGGAACGCTGGTAATACCATGTAGCCACAGCTTTCTCTGGGCTGTGCTCCCGTGTTCCCTTTGACAGCCTCCGTTCATCCTACAGCTCTCAGAAGCTGGCACCAGCCTGTCCAAGAGGCAGAGGGTGGACGCACAGGACTCGGAGCACACATTTTGCCAGACTGAGCTCCCTTGAATCTTACAGTCCAAGAACTTTCCTTTCTCCATTAAGACAGTGAGTAGCTGGCACAGCAGACACCTGCTCAGCAGAGGACGAGCACCCAACCCATCCACCTCTCAGCAGTCACCTGGGAACTGGATTTGTCCAAAGGCAGAACAGGGAGGAGGAAGAGGAGAGGGCTCAGACTTAGGGAGACTTTTGCCCAAAGCTACGAAATACACTTACCTCTGTGCATAATGTTCCTGTAAAAAGCTCACACAAGAGTCATTAATGCACCAACTCAGACTGGTTTGAAAATCATGTCTTATTATGTGCTCGACAGGGTCCGTATCCCAGAGTGAGGATCCCTTTCCAGCAAGCTGTGCACCCCTCCTTTGCATGCTACTCAGGACAGGTACGTCTCAGTGGTTACCAACACGCTTTAATCTGCAGAGCACAGATGCTGAGCACAAGACAAGTCAGAGCAGTTTGTCATGTGCCAGGACTGACATCGGTACCACTGCAAAAATAGATCTGGGGACAAGATGCTGAAGTGAGAGATGTGAATATAGTTTGCTGGAGCACTGTGTGCTGCAAATAGCTCGAGAGAGGGCCTTGAGCCTCTCACTGAAAACACTTACTGCTTATGCTCCAGTTTTGTATAAAATTGGGAGGCACCACAGCATGTGTCTGAGGAAACAGTTTTGACAACTCCCATTTCCATTTGTGCCCTTCCTGCCCCACTTGTTTTTAAACACACACTATTCCTCTTTCCTCCCCAGGTAGCTCCATACAGCCCCCAGCAGATTTTCCCACCACCTCCCGCTTCCATAGTGAACTACATCACCCTGGTCCCGCCGGCGTACCCGTACCAGCAGATCGGCCCAGCCACGCTGCCCAGCAACATCCAGGACCTGCCACCGATGGCCGGCGATGGGCTCCAACTCCCATTTTCCCCTTCCCGAGGGTATGGCCATGCAGATTTGCTTCCTGGTTTTTAGGAGAGTGTTAGCTGCTGTAAACCTGCACAGAGCTAAAGATTCACTCAGCAGCTGGGTTTCCTAGTTACATTCCCAATTCCAAATCCAAACCAAAGACAAGATTTACTATAAAGTCTAAATTGTAAGGTGGTTTTGTTGCAAAACCAGAGTAAGTAATGTGGGGTGAAGGAAGCTGCAGCACTGTGCTATAGGAGATGCCACCTACAACTTCCAATCAATATTATGGATTAAAAGTATAAATACTTTAACTTAAAAAGAGAAACGCTTCAGCATGACAGAAACCAAAATATTTTGACACTGTCAGAATGAAATTAAAGGATTCATTTTGATGCCTTTCTATAAAAACTGCAGTTAAAAAAAAATCAACATATTCCAAAGGTCTGGGAGAATAATCTCTGGAAATTCGAGTTCTGTTAAATGCTTATGGGATAGACAGGAACAGCACACACTCACACACCTCCCCCACAGAGCACCTTTCCAGAAATCATATTACACATCCAAAAAAACCAGATCTCCAAGAGTTCCATTATTAGGAGGGAAAAGTAGTAATTTGGGAGTTAGAGGCAACCCCTGAGCCTGACCACGTTTTGTGTTTCAGGCTCGCTTCTGTACCTGGAGGAGCCGCGACACCTCGGCTCAACTACGTTACCAACGACAACTCAGGAAAATTTTAAGTGACCCCTGTTTTTCTCCCCCAGTATCCAGAGAACACTCTGACCTACCTGGCTAAGTCCCGGTGTCCTGTAAGGATTCCATGTTTTTCCCAAAGTGACTACTTCCATCTCGAATAATCCCCTGTGATTTATATAGTACCAAACAGCTGCACAACAATTCACCTGAACTGGATTTTTTTAGGATGACAGAATAAGAAGGGGCTTTTTTGTTGTTTGGAAGATGAATACAAATAATAAAATGTTTTATTTATGACAAATGCCAGAGCTGTTTAGAACTGAGCGTTGGTGCAATATAGACGGTTGATAGAAATGAGTCTTGGCCACAGATTTCAGAGACAGTAACTTCAGCTGTCTATTCAAAGAGATTAACACAAATACATTCAGTAGCTGGGTGGTGCAGCTCCATGTATGACACATTCCTGTTATTACCTCTTATGCTAATCCAGATGGGAATCTGGTTTTTACTATCAAAGAAGATCAAGCCATAAGCCTCGTATGGAGAATCCTGATTAACTATATTCTACGGTTATTTAATTGAGGAATTTCCAGGCTCTAGCTTTTGACAACAAGCCTTTGCCACTGCAAAATAGCTTCTGAAGCCTGCTACTGGCTGTGTGTCTGCTGGATTTCAGCCACAGTCTGCTGGGTCAGAAGCAGAAGAGTGATTAGATGGGATCCTACAGCCTGCATGATACACGTCAGAACAAATTACCACAAAAGCCTCTCCCAACCTCA
Organism: Nestor notabilis; assembly: GCF_000696875.1. NCBI lineage: Eukaryota > Metazoa > Chordata > Aves > Psittaciformes > Psittacidae > Nestor > Nestor notabilis. Next base: position 10,335 of record NW_009913988.1, read on the forward strand.
AAACTAGTGAATAAGGTCTCTGTCACAAGATCTGACAGCTCGCGATCATCCAGCCCTACACCCAGGAGTTGGCAAGTCAGTCTGCTCTGAAATTCAGAGAGATTTACACTTTGCTTAAGATTACTGCACCCATACATGTGAAGATGTGAAATTAACTCCTTACACTGCGTAACAGAAGCCTGGGCACGCCACAGATAGTTACAGGACCTACAAGATGTAGAGCACCATTCATTCCTGGAGGAGCCGATGGGACCAAACATGCTTAACCTCTGCAGGCACGCAGAGCTCAACCCGTTCTGCAACTCCCTTTTAGTACCTCCCATTACTACTTGATGTCACATGCTGCTCCCTGGCCAGATCCTTGTGTCTTTTCTAGCTCGTCCATATCCTCCATTATATCTGTTACAGGCTTCCTTTCAAAAAGAATTTGACAGAACAAACTAATTATTTACTTATGTTTTTCAAAACCTAACCTTGGATCAGAATTTGCTTTGGCTGAATTCAGATACGTTCTGCCCCAGTAAACTCCCATTTTCTTGAAGTAGAATAGAAGATTGGATTTTTCTTCTGTTAAATCCACTGGCTGTTTTTCTCCAATATTCCTAATGCAATTAGCATAACAAGATAAAGGAATCATCAAGCCCTTTTCCATTTTTCTTCCTTTATAAAAGGACTGATGACAAACTGGAAATCAGAATCTGTATTGAATTACATTTGCCACAAAAGAGTTCATTAAGTAATAGTACATAATAAAAATCGTCTGTCAACTTGAAGGATAGACCAAATCCACTTAACGAAACAGCTGGTTATTTTCTAGAGCACTCTATAGCTCACACAGTCAATACGAGCAGGGAGAAAGGCTGAGACAAAGGGAAATAAGGAACACTTCAGATATTAGCATGCTGAGCCACAGTGTCAAAGCTTTTGTCTTCTGCTCAGTCATAGCATGACTGTAGGTAAGACCTTGCCCATGGAACACCGATTTCTCCCTCATTCTATCAGTGACAAAAGGTCTTTTTACCAGGAAAAGGATTATGAGGTTAAGGACATGACAGACCGTGAGATGCTTCAACAACTGGAGTATCATCAGGGGACCTGAATTTGTATCCCACTCCAACATATCAAATGATCCATGATGACCATGGAGGCAGAGGCAGGTTTCCTCTCCCCAGCTTCCATGCACAAGGCTGGAGCTGCACTACCACATCCTAGCAGAGAAGCACCACTGCTCCCAGCCTCCCCAACCAGGAAACTCAAGTGTGAAGGTGCTTCTGACTTGCAAAGTTTGTGCTCCCAGAAGCAAATCAGGGAAGAGAAAGCAGAAGAATCAGTGATAGTCCTTCACTCTAACAAGCTATATTGGCTCCCTCAGAGGAAATGTGCTTCCCTTTCCATATTCAGCTCACTCACTGAATAATCCAAATCCATGGAAACCACCTGCACTGCTCTGGCTCAAGGGATTTGTTCCAAAAGTCCTTGAAGTCCTGTAACACACCACGTACAGTGAGAGTACTACAGGTAACATCCAGGGCCGCAGGACAGACAGCATGTTGGGAGCAAAGGGGAGCAGAGACACAGCATCGCTGTGACTTGCACAGCCCCTGTTGCTTGCATTTAACAAGTCTCACAAGAGCAGCTCTTCTTTAAAGGAATCATTTCCATTTTACTCTTGTTGACTCTTCACCATTCACAAATTTATTACAAGACGCTTTTTGTGGTCCTGTCCTTCCACATATCTATGGAGGTTTTAGAGAGCAGACCTACATAGTCCCATAATAAAGCCTCAGAAGAGAACGGATGCAGAAGCCCTGTCATGGCCTACACTTGACTGCACACTAGATCCTTCTTAGGCAATGGACCAAAGCTAAAACTAAAACTAGTCGTGAACATTAGAAGTAATCTGTTAATGGTGTTCCGTCTTCGAGTCCCACGCAGAAACAGTCAGGACAGAACTCCAGGCCCAGCATCGTGATGATCACAATGCAGTCAGACAAGGGGCACCTCTGACCCAGCAGAGCTTTACAAAACCTGAATGTACAATGAGCACGGCCACGCCACCACCACACCAGCCTCCCACCTGAGGCAAATCACTCTCTAGAGCTGCTGTGCTCACTACCTGCTGCAATGGGCCAGAAACCACTGCAGTTTCCAGCTGTAGACACAAGTTTTTCCCCTTTCAAATATGCCCTTGTATTGCCCTGGCGATGAGAAGCACAGAACTCCTCACTGAGCAGCAGGAAGTCTTGCTGAAGATCTCCCCTCTCCTGGGTGAGGATCCTGCCCTTATTCTGTGTACTGGAGCAGCAAACTGGGGGAACACAACCGGCGTACATCAGAGCCGCAGATCCCTAGCTTATTTCGGAGACAACCACCTTCATCTGCAGGCACTGAGCAGCATCTCTCTCATGTTGCTTTCACTGCAGTGTTTCTGAAGTCTTTTAGCCCAGCTACCCAAGCCAAACTGGTACAAACCTAGCTTGCATGGCTCCCAAGCCCATTACACTTCAGATAATGTGGAGAGGGGGGATTGATGGAATAGCTATTAATCAAAGGATGGGGTTTATTCTCGTGATGTCACACAGCGCAGAAATAGAGCTCAAGCAGTTTATTAAATTACAGGAATGC
>NW_009913988.1:12990-35893 GCF_000696875.1 Nestor notabilis
GCTTTAATAATACATTTTTGCCTATCTGTTATATTTTATATGTAGCTTGCAAAAGAATTAAAAACTTTTCTACGATTTAAAATTGCCATTTAAAAGGAAGAAAAAAAAAACCCCAAAATAGATTGTCACCAATAGAGAACACAATTATTCCAGGCTAAAAAGTTCACTCTTCTGCTCACATGCAAACTTGCTGCAGCTCAGAGCTTAGGGGAGAGAAGGGATGGCTCAAAGGTAAGAAATGGTCTCTGAGCTTAAAAGCACAAGTGCATTATGTAAGAACGAACAGCAAACACAGATGCCTCATCCAAGCAGGCGTGGCTTTGAGGGAGAAAGCTCTCTGGCTGGCTTACCTGGGCAGTGCTCTACCATCACCCTGAAAGGCTGGACACAGCAAGCATCCAAGCCTAGCAGATGCTACTGCAGCAATGGAGTTCTGGGGTGCCTACACACTGCAGCAGCAAGTCACAGGTCAGCAGAGGTGTCTAAAGGAGGAAGAAACTTGGCCAGAAACCTTGACTCTTCACCAAGATCCAGCCCATCCCAAGAACTAGAAGATGTGTTATTGCACATCTCCAAGGCCAGACCACTTCTGTAAAGCTGTCTGCATTAAGAACATCTGCCCATTAGCCACAACCACCCTTCAGAAGGGACAGCCTTCCTCCTTTTACCCATTTCTTCAACTATTTCTACCTCTCAACTAACAGTTCAAGGAGCATCCCTCTCTATAGACCCAGGCCCACTTAAAGCCAATGCTACCCCATTCTTTCATTATCCTCCCCCCATCCTACCCCCTCTCAATCTCCAGGACTCTGCTGCAACTGAGCATACGCACAGCCATCCCTACTCCTGCAAGCTGCAAAGTGAGTCACATTATCTGGATGGAAGGTTTCCAAAGCAAACGCCCAAACAGTGTTGACGAACTGAGTTTCTTTCCTCTGGGAACAGGACTCAGGAACGCTACCAGGGGACGTTGTGCTGTGATTCATGATGTGGTATGTCTAGCATAACAAACAAACAGGAAATTCTGAACCCATACCCTTCAGAACTGACACTCGAGTGCTACATGTGGCAAGTCTGGCGTGTTTGAGATGGCTCAGTTATGTCGATGAACCAGGAGCCAGTTTCCACATCTTCAATTCCTTCAGTCTCTCAGCTGTGCTTTATATATTGCCCTCCAAGCACTGCCTTGCAAAGACAGACTCTGATAAGTGTGTTGTACTATTAGGATCTCTTAGTAGGGAGCAGACTACATGAAGTCTATATTTATCAATCTAACTGCAATTGCATGGGGGTGTCTATGCTATTTTAAGGGTAAATCCATCTGACAGAACACTATGGTTAGGGATAGCCCAAGGTTAGGAGAAACACACTTAGGAACACATCCAACATGCTGGTATGTGAATTTTATCTCTTTTTCATATTCACCTCTCAAATATGCTCCTGTTAATCTTCCACAGATGCTTCTACAAAAGCAGGACTCACCAGAAACGAAGTGTCTTATTGAACATGCACTCCCCTTACCTCCAAGAGCAGATTGTGTCTCCTGGGACAAGGAAAGTATCCGTCTGAGGAACTGAGCAGCAGAAAGCAGCCTACACACATTTTCATGTTCCACACTGTGCTCTCCTGTTCCTCTGGGCATGATCTATGGAGCTCTCTGCCTTGGCTTTCAGACACACACAAAGAATACAAGGCTAGAAGGAAACTACAGAGGTCACTCAGTCCAACTCCTACCCTAAGGCAGGATCAACATTACATGAAACATCTGCCTAGACGATGTGAATATGGTCGACACAGGTAGAGCTGATCCTGCCTTGGGCAAAGAGATGGTTTACTGCACATCTGAGTTCCTCATGTTTACATAGCATGTCTTCTTAACAAAAAGGAGACCAGCTGTTCACCAAAGCATCCCTTTCCATGCATTCACTGCCAGCACACCTTGTCCCTGCACAGTGACTACTAAGACCAACTTCTACCTTAACCTGTGCAATTGCCCCTATAGGTGCTCTAATGTGCCTGTTTGGGGAGCAGTTACCCAAACTGGGCACACATTCTCCCCCAGGCATTTTACCAAATGCAATTAACTGGGGAACACTGGCTTGGGTTTAGTGTGTTTGGGGGGGTTAAATTAAAAAGAGTGTATAATTTTCTTAAAGACAAATCAGCTCAGGATTAATAGTTCAGTGCTTTGTCCACCCACTTCCTATAGTATCTTCTCTAGTAGAAGTAGTTTGTTTCTAAATCAAGCCCTATTTTTCATGCAGAATTTGGTGCTATCAATGCAACTCTAATGTTGTTTTCTCTAGTTCATTTGTTCAAAGTAGATGAATTTAAGTTGAAAGCTCACAACCAGCTTCACTTCCCAGCTCCTGACCCACAAAGAAAGATTTTGATGCCAGCTTCTTGCATTGATGACAAACTGTTAGAAGTTTGTTGCCACTGCTTATGAAGACTGACGTGGATTCCAGAAAAGGAAGAGGGGAAGGAATATGTTTCATCCTGCTCACTTCGGCATTCCAGTTCTCCGCACAACTTCAGACGCTCACACAGCTCAGGGACACACGCTGCAGTTTTCCTGAATTTGTCTGCTCCGTTGCACTTCCCAAGCCAGGAAAGTGCCTTTGTCACAAAGTCTTCCCCAAGACCTCAGTGAGCGCACAGCACTAATTCAAACACACAACTCTGTGAAGCAACGCAAGCCTAAGAGGCTGCAAAGACTCTTTTGACCCTTCTCTGCTCTTTAGGTTTCTCTAGAGCTCTTTAATGGAATTATCTCTTTCCTTGCTAACATTGCTCACACGCAGGTTTACTCCAGCAGCTCCGTGTAACACCCAGGAGCTGTAACACACTGCAAACAGATGGCAACAGACGGCAGCACACCTTATGAGCAGGAGGAGGCTGAAGGGCTGCGTCTCAGCCTCTCCCCCCAGCTCACCCCACCACAGCGCTCAGCACAGGATCCACGCCCGCTCTAAGGCTTCCCTTCACAAAGCCTGGCTCAGAGCACTCATCACTCTTAACGTACACAACCAACAGTCAAATATTAATTTTACATCAAAGCCCATCTGGACAGGCACAAGCCTCGAGGACTAGAAAAGCTTCACAAGGCAGGATCACATCACTGCAGGCAACAGAACGGCGAGTTCAGAAGCGCAGCTCACTGCTCTGACCACTTGAGCTCTGCGCGGCTTCTTTAAAGCCTGTGCCATTTGGTACCCAGATATTCTTTTCCAATGGGCTTGTTCTGCAACCCATTTGCCCGCACTGAAAACTGGGACCATGGGGTGGATGCAGACAGTGACTTCCCTCCCTCAGTAAGATCTCCTGCACATCATGCAAGTCACTGACAAATGCCCACTTGCTGCTGTGGCTGTGCTTCACCACTTGTACGCTACTGAATTAATCTTACTAGGAAGCGTAATATGCAGAGCATCTATTCCTCACTTCCTTTCATTTGTATAAATATGTTGCTCTGCCATGTTCTCTAATTGCTTAACATCTGTTAGAAGGAAGAGAAAATAAACACATTATGGGCAAGAACAAACTGTAATACCCTTCTAAAAAGTGAAAATGTAGAAGTGTTCTATAGGAAGGGTTGAGAAAACCAGGAATACTAAAGCCAAAAATAGTAAAAGCCACCCAACCCACTGAGTGAGAAATCTTTATCATCACGATTCCTGCACTAAGACAATTAAGTTCACTCAGTTCAATTTTAGCTTTGGATTAAAGTGTTAATTTACTGTAAGTGGTGGTTGGCCAAAAGTCAGTTCCTGTGAACATGGGAAAGCCTGAAAGCCACAAAAACCAGGGACAAGCAAGAGCTACACACCCCTAAGTGTCTCCTACAGCACAACTGTCAGGGTGTCAGGACACTTCTGAATCACAGGGTTGTGCCAGCTTTGGTGTCCCATTTCTAGGCTAAAACAACTTACCAGCAAACCCAGCCGAGAGAGACAGAGCTTGTACTAGAGAACCCTGATTAACTGGCTAGGTCCTTGTGCCAGCAGGAACAGAACAGCTGAAGAAGTCTGCATTCATTTGCTTTTGCCTGCCCAAGACACACTGCTCCGATCTCTCCTTCGCTCCAGCCTGTATTTTAGCTCCTGTTTAACAGAGGAAAACAAAGCCTCATTTTCTCCAACACACGCTGAAGTCCCAAGGTGCAGCCTGAACCCGCTGCACATCACCCGCACATTTCCACACCATCCCGACGGAGCTGCCGCTGCAGGCAGGTTTTACTGCCCAATTCCATGAATGACTATTAACCACAGACAGAGGCCCGTGAACAGCATTTCACTGAGCAGCGTCCCAGGTATCCACCATGGACTAACTCATGTGCAAATGAAGAATTTACTGACTTTAATATCTTCCCCTCTATATTTCACAAGCTGAAGTCAAACATTCACTGATAGAAGCATGTTGTAAAAAGAGAAGAAATACTTCACTTCCAAAACATATTTCATCCAAAATGCTATTCATGGAGCCTGATACCGAGACAAAGCTAGAATGGTAACAGGAAGGAGGGGGTATGGTGTAAGTCAGCTCACATGCTGGAGTTTTAGACTCTGCACCCTCCTGTATCTTCTCAAGCCACACATGAAACACCTGCAGGCCCAACATCAGGAATTAAGGATAAGGAACGTAGTTGTTTTAAAAGCTGACAGATCTTCTGGCTGGCTACTTTCAAAGATGTCTTACCTTAAACCACAAAATCAAGGCCCACATCTATGGGAAAAGGTGACAAGACAAACAGCAGCGGATGAAGATGATCAGATTTTTCAGGGTCATTGTTCTGCAAGTAATTCAATTGTAAATCCAGAGCAAACGAACCAGGTTGTTTGGGTGTAAGTGAGCAACTGACTCCAAGCTCTGAGCAGCGCCATGTAGTGCCCTGCAGAGGGAAAGGGCTGAGACTTACCACACAAGCAGCACACTGAGAGAACTCATGTTCCATGAGCAGGCTGGGACCGTTCTGCGTGGACTCCCATGGGTGAGACTCACTTTGCATGTCGGACCAAGCAGAGCCTGAGCTCCACATTGAATCAGCCTCTGAAGCAGAAGTTTACTGGACTGAGGGAACACTGTAACCGCACAAAGGTTATGAAGCTCAGGATGATCTGCAGCACAGGCTGCACTAACAAGCGTTCTTCACTCCTTTGACCTTCACCCTCAGCACGCTCAAGTCACAACCATGACTACAGTCTGGCTGATGGACACCGTTTCACTTCTCCACCCTCACTGGAGAGACACCAAGACAACCACCGCAACACACGCTGGGATTTCTTCAGATCAAATTGACCACTTGCGTCCTGTGGCTATTTAAAGCTTTCAGGCTGCTCCTTACCTGTTATTTGCTCTAAAACATGTGAGCACTTGAATTTTCATCAAAAAGCAAACTCAAGAGACACCTGCTGCTTGATGAAGACAAGGCTTGGGAAGAACAGAGTCTAGATAAAAGCAATCTGTCCTAGCTTCTGGCCAAGTGCATAACAACACAGCTTAAAGATGATGGGACACTACCCTGGTACCGAACAAAGGGCAGAGACTGAGCTTGCAAGAGCTCACCCTTCACAGGCCGTGGAGGCAATTTACATCCCTGTTCCTATAGGAGGGAAAAGCCAACTCACTGAGCGATTACTTGGTTGAAGTCCCACAGGTTCTTCACAGCACAGATTTGCTGCACACTGAACCACTGCCACGGAGGAGAGTGCAGGGTGGCCACAAGACCTAAGGAGAAAAGCTTCTTGTCCCCTACAGAGGATTCTCTTCTTCAAAAGGTCCATCTGACTGGTCCAGCTAAAGGCAGCAATATCTAATACATACTGAATTATTTTACCCATAAATAAGACCTCAAACCTCCAGAAACAAGAGTAAATGTAGTGTAGATGCTAAGCCAGGAGCACTCTTAATTTGCTAACTCTGGCGGGGAGAGAAAGCACACAAATGCACATTGTTCTTTCCAGTGGGTTAGCACGTTCTTTCTCCCTGTGCTGGACACACCATCTGAGCAGAGCGGAGGGAGCACTGCTTCCAAACACTTGCTTTTAATCAGCAAAATTATTCTGCCTCTGCTTCGCAGCCACAGCTACAGGGGAAGACACAGCCTGGCCTGGCCGGCTAAAGGCTTTTTGTCAGGCCAAGGTAATACATTCCAAGAACACTTGTGGAATCATCACAGCACCTATGAAGAGCACGTGCCTTGAGACTTCTGGATTCCAGAGCAAGGGGGGGTACTTCAGTCTCTTGGTCCGCTGGTGGCTGAAGCAGCATTAACCCAGGACCCGCACAGCCCCGCCACTGCCTTCCTGTGACATTGCCAGGCTGGAGACTTAGTGGCCTTTCTGGAAAGCCTCCCCAGGAGCTGGGACCCCTCAAGCAGCACTGCCTGGCACCATGCTCACCATACACACTGCAACTCGGCAGCTCCGGATGGTCTTTTTCTCGCCAAGGGACAAACTAATTCACACATGGATTTATGGATGCAATCGTCTCCCTTTTAAAGCCAAATCCTTTACTGGGGTGATGCCTCTCTGGGGATATGTGAAAATTGGGACTCCTGCCCCAGAGCACAGGGACACAGGGATGCAGCTCCCCAAAACTTCTTCCATATGCAGCAAGATGAACTCAACCGCATAAAGTGTCAGAAAGCGATTTGTAAAAGCCACTCAAACATTATGAATGCATCAATCAGGGGAAACAAGCTTCAGATGCTGCTCAGTATTTGTGCTCTTTGCACGCCTGGGAGGAATACATCCTGCAACTCACCTTCACTTTACAAACGGCCACGCAACGGGGAAGGAAAAAATAACGAAGCATGAAATCCAAACCCTGCATTTGAAGTGAACTGTGAAACAGTAAAGGCAGCACAGCTGGATCCACGTGAGTGCTCTTATCCACATTCAGAGTACAGAAACCCAGCTCAGAAGCGAGGGCCAAAGCACCTCCCCACCCCCAGAAAACCACCCTTCAGAAAGGGAGAAGGATTTAGTGTAGTAACACACGGGGTTTGGGCAGGAAGAGCTGTGCTGAAGGCACAGGGTGGAAAGCACTCAACAGGAGCAATTTGCACCAGATTAGAAGTTAACTCTTGGCAGCAGCAGAGGAACAATTACAGGCAGGAATCTGGAGCCAGCTTTAGCTCTCCTTTGTTCCTGTGGAAACAGAACAACTTCAGGGAAGTTACTGGGCTAATGCTGAGGAAAAACGCTACCAGCAGACTGCAGTGTTCTGAGCCTCAGCAGACAAACACAGACCTGCTATTTCACTGCCGCTCTTCACAGTCATTTGCTCACTGGCTCAGGCTCACGGGAACACACCAATATTGCTGCTCAGGATCTGCATCTCGGTTGTCCTTTGTACACCTACGACAAACAGCAGCAAGCACATTGTCAATCACACAAGCCAGGCAGCTCGCAGACAGCTTCTGCTGCCTGAGTTTCTGTGTAAGCAGCAGAGCTCTACTGGTGTGAAGGACAGAGGAACATCTGGACTGAACTACTCTCAGCTAGGAAAGGATCTGAAGTCTCGGGACAGTTGTGTCCCAGCCAGGAAGTGTTACTAAGCAACACAACTTCAGGGAAGCCTTGTTGATACCAGCAAAAAGAGAACTGCCTCAGCAGGGCTGTGGGGAGGCCAATTCAGGACAGTTCAAGTGAGATGCCTGCCCCCGGCCCCAGAGGGGTAGGGGCCTTTTTCAGATGCTGTGGTCAAATGTGAGCCAGAAAGAGCAGGTGTTTCTTCAGTGCCATTCTATTTACTACAGCAGACACTGATTCAGTACGAAGGGAGGCTGGGGATGCTATTTGGATCAAACCTGGTGGGAAGGCAATTGGCTCAGCCACCTGGCACACTGGGAACAGGAGCAACCTCCGGCAGGCAGCCAAGCTCGCAGCACAACAGAACGGGGGGGGTTGCTTGTTTCTTTATTGCTAGCATGGATGGGACTGGGTTGGCAGATGGAGACAGCAAGGTTTGCACTGGTACATAACCCACACACTATGGACATCAGTAGTTTGCAGAGATTTTTGGACTCTGCAGAGCTCAGCACTTCATCTGTGTCACTGTGCTTCGGGCACACACCATTGCTGCACCTGCACTGGAGCTGTACAATGCCTGGCATCCCTCAGAGAAGCTCTCACTGGGGTTAGGACACCTTCCGTCTCTGCCTGCTGGTTGGAAGCACAGCAGTTCTGGGCAACACGGCAATGCCATCCCCGTCCCCTGCTCCCGTGGCGAGGAACAGGCTTGGCCCAGAGCCATCCTGCTGGAAAGAAGCAAGACCAAGGTGAGACAATCCTGGAGAGCTGCTGAGCCCAGAGCCATCTTACAGGACTGCAGTACACAAATAAAATGGGTTTGATGACCTGAAGAACCAGGTGCATGTTTTTATAAAAGCTCATTGCTCATCTGAATTGGATCCAAAACTCTTCAGCCACTTTATATTTAAAAATGCAGCTTCCCATTGCTGTAGCAAACAGCATCACCTGCCTTTCTGTACTGCCTGTTCTTGAAGGAGATCGGCTATCAGCTATCAATTGCAGTAGCAAGCATCTAATTTGACTTTGGCAGTGAGATGACAGTGTCTTGAATGCTAAATTACATCTGCAAAAAGGTCAGCCCCATGGATACCTGAGCATTTACATAATTCAAGCAGCTCATCATCACTTGCCTCTTTTATTTTTTTTAGCTACTCTAAGGCAACAATTTGACATGACTTTTGGGAAAGTGACTTTTAGTGGGTAACGTTCCTGGGTTTGACCTTGTTCCTATAGTGTTAATCACTATCCGTAGTAACTGTTTGCATCTTCAAAAGGAAAAAAAGGCAATTAATTGTAGGAATCAGCCCTCCCCTGCAATCACTGTAATAAACCAGGACCCTTGCCCTGGAGTGAGCAGCATTCTGTTGTCTACCATCACCTCCCGGGTCCTCCTCCCTTCCTAAGACAACACGGAGCTGTTCAACAGACTGTTACACCGAACTGGCAGCTCCTCTGCCAGTGCAAACCAGTGCACAGTGCTGAGAGCCATGAGGGAGCAGGCTGCTGAGCAGCACCACGCAGAGTCCAGCACACGGTCACTTCTCAGCAACGCCACCGAGCTCCTGAGCAACTTCTAAAAGCCCTAATGCAGAAAACACCCGGTATAATGAAAAAGGATTTTGTGCCCTGCTCAGAGCAAGGTGCAGAGTCAGGTCTTTCAGGTCCCATTCCCATCTGCCCGATTTTCTGGATAACAGATCAGCCGCTTTCCCTCTCAGTGCCTCAGTTTCCTTCCTTTTCCCCAAGAGGTTTGGGCTGTGCAGCAGCACCTGATTACTTGGGTGTGCAGTTCCAAGGACCTCACTGCTAACCTATTCACGCTTTCCTCATGGTTTATATTTTGCAGATGAATTGCATCTTTGTAATTAATCTTCCTCCTTATAACTCTGTATGTTAATTACCATGATTATTTCTGGTAATTCCATTTTATAAATGTTCCTAAAAGTGTGAAGTGTTGGCTGCACTATCTGAAATGAAATCTCTGCTCAGGAAATGCAATGAGAGAGCAGAGAGGGCAGGGCAGAGTCTTTAGAAACCGAAATGAAATTATACTGAGTGACCAGCATTTGGTTCCATACTGGACTCCTCCTGCCTCATGGCTCCTTAGCCTAATGACCATCAACAGAGCAGGAGCATGTTGATCTTGCTTGTGCACAAGGCAGAGATCACTTACTCACAGACCATTCCCTCCCCATGATGTCTCAAGGAGGGGGGTGTCAAAAATAAACCAAAAGAGAGTTAGCGCTGAGCAAGCACATTCCTTGCTTGCTCAGGAAGGGAAGTTAGAACAGGTTCCAAACACTGCACACCAGCAAAAGAAACCCATCACCCAGGTGTCAATCACCCTCCCTCCTCCAGCATCACAGCTTGTCACCTTGTTCCAGTGCCACGCAGCCAGTCAGTGGCCTGCCTCACCAGCCTGCCTGCTACTTCCCTCCCCGCTCATTGCTGCACTTGAATTCTCCCTCCATCTGAATTTCAAGTGGTTTTTTTCTTGTTTGAGACCTGAAAGCCTTGTTTAGGGTTAATAAGTATCTCTATCAATAGAATATTCAATCAGTATGAATAACCATCACATCTCTCCCCACCCTTCTGACTGATGATAGCTAAATTACTTCTAAATATAGCCCTTAAAATCTGCATTAATCCTGTCTGCTCAAACGCATTGGGTTTATTGACAGCTTGAAGATACAAACCAAGCACCTGCATGGAACACAAGCTGATGAAACAGGAAATAAGAGCAATCCAGATTAAATGCAACTTCTATTAACCTTGTCTTTTTGGTTTCACTTCTCTGAAAGCCAAGACCACCACCAAATAATCATTCCATTTCCACTCATTCTGGACTTCAACCTACCTAGGGAGTTGTACAACAGTACCACTTCCATTCATATTGTACCACCCTCCAGCTTGGAGAAACATAACCGGAATGAGAGCTTACTCAGAGTACTGAGAGGTTAAGAAGAACAGTAATTTGACAGAACTCTCAGATTCCATTTCTTATTAAAAAGCATTAACAGTTCCAGTGTATTCAAACACTGCAGCCACCACAAGCAGCTCACATCACAGCAGAGAACAACTGGATTTAACAAGCTCTGGAGAGGTAGCAGGCAACAGCAGTCAACTGCCAATGATCACATCTGTCTGTGTCTGCCGGCACGCAGCAAAAGCAGCCCCTGATCAAGAGCAGTCTCACAGTTCTTCCAATGTGTTTACAAGTGCACAACATGCAGCTATAGGCAGTTTTCACTGCAATTTACAGTGCAACGAAAAACCAGGAACGTTCCACAATGAGCTGACTTGTTTGGAGTAAGCCTTTCAAGGAGGACAATTCAGCAGCAGGTAAGATCGGAGCCTTCAGCTACTGGCCCCAGCACCATTTAGGTGGTACACTGTGCTTTTAGAAGTCCATCATAAGCCTATAGATACACATCTGAAGCCAGTCCTGGTTTGCTCTGGTGTAAATTACAAATAACTCCATTAACTCCCAGAGTTACATCAAAGCAAGAGGTAAATAAGGCCCTGATCATGTTCCCTCTAAGGACAGCCTGTCCATCATGGTTTGGGTTAATGCACTTTGCTGCTAGTTCTGGGCTGTTCGCCATCAGTAGTAATTGGATTGCAAGAAAGGCAGATATCTGGTTCCAAATGACATTTTTATCAATATCTGTTTACAGGTGTCTGTCATAACCTTCAAATACACTTAAATAACTCATTCATCCAAGCACTGAACATATGCTGGGAAGAAGATTCATCAAGCAAATGCACAACTATTGCTCAAGAAAAGCCACCTTAATGGAAAACCTTCCCTTGCCTGATACTGAGTGGCCATGTGGAGTGCATGGCCTAGAAACAGAGTACGTGGGGCTGCGGAAGCAAATACTCACCCCAAGAGTAGTTTTAATTTCTTTTCTTCATGATTTTCAGCAGGAATTATTATTAAAGGCTTTCAAGAGAGAAAGGAAAAGAACAAACAAACAAACACCACCACACACCTTCCTGGAGAGTTCTTTGTTTCTTTACAGAACAGTGTTATTTAGATTCACACGTGTTACAGCAGTACACTGTGAACACTGTAGCCCAGCTCCACCACACACTCACTGCAATGTAAGGCTAAATGATGACCTCTATTCAATGTACAACCTTGGTACTTCATCTCTTCTGGATTCTGATATGGAAAGATAAGCCTATTAAAACTCAGAGCCAAACCTTTTAGCCTCTCCTGAACCACAGAGAATTAGACCTTCTGGTTCACAGCCTGTTTAAACATTAGTGAACCTGGACACACCTGAAACTGCACTTCTACTCCACACTTCACATCTGTCAAAACACCCCCCAGGCCAGCACAGCCTATACAGCAAGGCCCTAGTTTGCCAATTCAGATACACACCAGAGGAAAGTCTCCTGATGCTGAAAGGAGAACAGGGGATCCCAGCTCTTGGATTGGCGCTGCAAACTCCCAGAGCACAAACAAGTACAACTGCCACATTTGGCACCGCTACATGTGACGCTGTTCAAATGCCAGGTTTAGACACAAAACTGCTGCCAAGCCCACTCAGCAGACAACACGCTCGCTTAAGGAATAGCCCCGTCCTCAAAATGCCGATTCCTCAAATGTTCCAGCCTCCACAAACTCATTCCTATTTATTTTGCCTTGCTAATGACCTCACAAATTAGAAGGCAGCTTACATGTATCAGATTAAACCTCTATGACAATGTCTTCCATGTTCTAGTTTTATATTAAATTTAATTAGGACAGCAAGGAGGTGGTGAGGGGGGAGGACTGAAACCTGGAAAGTGTCACCAGCAGCTCCTTTTCAACATCTGAATTGGAATGGCTTTTAGCCAGATGAGCAATTACTCCAACAACAGACAGGGACAACCCATGCATGCAAGGCCCATATGTTTCTGCCTAGCCCCAGCAAGGAGCACTAGGAAGTTCTGTCATTTCCCACTGTTCTCCAGGCAGCTCCAAGAGGCACCCCATGCTCACATCACTAACCCCACCACTTCCAACTCTTCCTGTTCCTCTAGCTCCCACAGCAGCTGCCAAGCGTCACTTGCAGGAGGCAGCAGGGATGGACAACCTGAGGTCATCACGCTCTGCTCTAGCTCAGTGGGTGGGATGCGCTCAGAGCCAGCTTCCTCCAGCGGCCAGCACACCAGGGTGAAGTGACACGACTTAACACCCCCTCGGTAAACACAGAGGATAAAACCCAGCCCTTACAATAAACAGCACGAGAGCTCCTTGCAGCAGTGCAGATGTTAACAGTGACAGCACTAGAGCAGAGCTCCGCTCCAGAGAGGACCCAAGCCCCTGCATGTTTACACCAGCACTGATGGACACATCCTGGTGATCCCAGTCACTGCGCCTCAGAGCAGACAGGCAGCTCCCCAGCCAGGTCAGCAGCAGCTCATGCCCTTCATACTTGCTTAACACAAGGTTATGCAGTTTTAAGCCTCCACAACATCCCTGCTGTTCGGAAGTACCACACACACTGTGTGTGTCCTGCAGGGCACACAGAGTCAGCCACCCAAGAGCTCCCATAACTCAAACCCTGCCACTGTCATCAGGGCAGCAGATGACAGATTTGTATGTGGACAATCATGGATGAGGTACTGCTTGATCAGCTGAAGTTAACTGTGCACATGCTGCTGGCACATTGCACTAGCGCAGTAAAGTCACCCTCTCACGGATTAAACTAATACTATTTAGTAACTGATGCACATCAAGCGACTGGCAGTTACTGAAGGGCTGTGGTCCCTGCAGTTAACATAATTGCTTATGTCAGACACACTGACAGCTGCAGTGATCTGATCACTCCCAAGCAGCAGTGAAAGAGGCTCAGAAGCCCATCTCACATCCACCCCAGGAGGCAGAGGTCTTCAAGTCTTCTGCCTCGTGTGACCACACCATGCGCCACGTTCCCAATCCCTCCTTTTGAAAGAAGTGTCACCACAGTGATTCTTTTAGAAGCACCTCGTCCCCGGTCCACATGGAACTAGAACAGCTTGCATTCATACTAGCTGTTGTATATTACATTTACAGAGCCCTCTGTCCAAGGATTACAGTCTCTTCAAAACTTAATTAAGCTGTACCCTCCCCCCATAAGGTGCATTAAATCCTCTGACAGCATTTTTAGACTAAAGTGCTATTTTATAGCAGTTATTAATCGCTGTAGGTTTCAAGTTCTTCACACAGGAAAAGATTCAGCTCCTGCCTTTCAAGCACAAAGCTTAGAGTGAGGATTCTTGGGGCTTCCAGTTTTAGGTTCTGCCATTGGTTTGCTTTCCTGACATTAGACAGCAGATACCCAAGGGACCAAAACAGGCACCTGAGAATACCTGGCTGCCTGCTAGAGCCCCAAGTCTGAAATTAATCATTCAGGGCTAATTTTTGGTCAGGATGCTCTGACATCACGTCACAACTGGTTTGTTTCTCACAGTGCTCCCAAGTTTCACCTCTGCCTTATCTTGATTTGTCTGCAAGGCTATCGTGTAACCGGAGTGATGTTTGTCCCGATGATCTGGGCGAGAAGACACAGATACCACAAAGCCTCCTGGGTGACTCTGGTCCGGTCCAGTCCAGTCCCCCGATGCCATTTGATAAGTCAGGCTTGACTCTTGCTGAACACCACCCAGCACAGCAAGGGCCTGACTAAGATCACGCTCTCCAATGTCACTATAACTACACTGAAGTGTCCCACCTTGTCTCCGACTCCCACCTGTACCTTATACTGCTTTTGCTCCTTCCCACACCAAGAGCCTTCTTACCCATTCATATTTCTAAATTTGAGCAGAAAGTCAAGGTAGTCCAAAACAGGACAAATCAACCTCCTTATTGCAGTCTTCTGACCTTCCATCAAAGAGGAGGACAGAAAAAGACACATCATTGGAGTAGCTACACAAAATCATTTATATTGTGCAGAGCTGACTATGGCCTCACATCTGCAGCTGAAGTCAAAGGGATTTACCCACACGCAGCTGAGACCTCACATGCCTCAATTCCCCCAAAGCCCAATGATCTATGGATTATGCTGACTAACCTTTCCAAATGTTCTCAGATCCTGAGATCTGACAAGGTTGCATCTATGTGACCCGTATCACAGTAAAAGTATTCTTTATCCTCTGTGGAGAGCAGTGGGATTTTTGGGATATACTATGGAAACCAGACACCTCTGTTTTTCTATTGCAAGAGAAGCAAGCAGATCATTTTCAGGCCTGCTGGGAAAGTCAAGTGAAGTGGAATCCACAGACCTCCAAGGGATCTGCCTATGGTAAAATGACTGCAAAAGAGTTGCAAATGCAGAGAGCACATCGACTGGTATCTGGATGTAACATGGTCTGGGAAAAAGACTACCTGGGAAAGAGCAAACCACACCAAGTGAGATGAAGGGTACCCTGGGCAGAACAAGCCTCCTTCACTCTTCATCTAACTTGTGTTGCCCTGGGCCCCACACAGTAAATGGTTTCCTGTCAGAGCATTGCCACTGGGCTCAGCACCAACAGTACAAGCTGATGTGCAGAAGCAGAGTCCCTGCTTTCTTTTGACCCAGCCAAACAGGCTTCTCACTTACTACAGCACCTTGTGCTCAGCCCTCAGTAGCTCACTGCCACGGTGCCGCTGGGAAGAGAAGGGTTATGAGGACAGGGTTTAAAAATAAATCAACTTCTGTGTTGTTTTGGAAGTAATATATGAAAAAGATTTGGTTGTAAAAGGCATTGCATAAACGGAGGCACTATTATTGTTTGACAATAAAAAACCCAAACACTTTTCCTATATTTGCTTGGAATAAAACCATTTTGCAGATGTCTTCAGACAGGCTTTTTAACTGCTTTCCGCAGCTTAATTTTCCCTTTTAGGTTTTTATTACATTTAAATTAAAATTATGCCTGTAAGCAGTCAAGGGCAACTTTTAACAAGTCTGTCATCGCTGAACTTTTCATTGCTCATATCTAGCACCTTTGCTTAGCAGCCTGTACACGAAGCTTACCCCTCTTCTGGTACCCCTCCTCTTCTCTGCTTAAGCAGGAGTGATTCTCCCACCCTTTGTGTTTCCTAAGAAACTTCTTCCCGTGGCATGTTACCACCCTAATGGCAAAAGCCAAGAACCCTTCTGTATTTTTATCCAGAACAATGCTTTTTAGGGAAAAAACTCTATCTCAGAGAGTTAGAACACAAGGAATAACATGGAACAGAGAAAGAAAAGTACCTTTTTCACTGATAACAGACATGTACAGGAAGAGCAAAGCCAAAAATACCACCTCTTCCCAGTGAAAAATTTTAGCTTAAATAAATCATCTTGGAACAGGAAAAAGTTTCTTAAAATACCTCAAATTAAGTGATCCACATTATCAGATTTCAACAAGTTGGCCGGTAGTTCTGGTTACCACAAAAAGACACTATCCTCCATTATCCTTCTTCCTGCAAGCACAACAGATCCTGCTTCCCTCAACACCAGCACTTCAGTACTTCTGGAGTTCTCTACTCATTTACACTTTCTGAAAATCAGAACCAGGGACTACAGTGTTGGACCATGTCCTCATAAGAGTCAGTGAGTGGGACTACACCACAACAGAGGCTGTGGGGGGAGCGAGGCTTCCGAAGCTGAATTTGCTCAGAGATTCCCAACATCAAGTAACAATCATCCTGTATCACAGCAGTGCCCAGCAGCAAAGTGAGGAGATGCTCAGCTGCAGCCTCTGTTCTGTCTGAGCAGCCTCTCCTCCACCTCCTCTGGGACACAAGAAGAAAGCAGCTTTCTTTTCGGAGTATTGCTTTGAAGTAGCCCAAGTACAACTGTTTGGCAACCCCTTTAAAATGAAAGCTGCATCTAAACCACCAAAGCACACTAAGAAATACCAATGGGAAATACCTCCACAGAGACTGCCTTCTTGCTCTTGTACCTTTATTTTCAAGGTTCTCCACTTCAGTGGGGGCAGCTGCAATTGCTGCAGGCCAAATTAATGTGGCATGCTAAAGAGGAGATCAGCACACCTGCTCTCTAATGAAGGTTTTACTTCTGTTGCTATATTTATTCATGTTTCACTCAAACTAAATTAAATGCTGTGCAGACTCAAAGCTGCTCTTTGCTTATGGGGAAACAGTGAGAGCCCCCAGGTACATCTAAAGCACAGAGTTAGGTAAATAATTAAGTTACCTCATATACTCTCATTTAATTCCCATGTCTGGATTTAGTTCATATTTTCTGGGTTGAGTATGTCTTGTTATATTAGCTATAACTATTCCATTAAAATAATCTTCAGACTGTTTGGGGGTTCTCTTGATTAATGAAGCTTCCTTGGATGGATTCTCCCAGGACCAACACATACTGGGGAGACACTTCTTTGTATTTAGCATTTTTGTTGCCAACAGATGCACTGCCGGGTCTGTGAAGCTACAAACACCCCATCACAAGGATAGACTACACCTAGAGAAGGTTCAAGCAGCCCTGGTAAAGGAAGCCAGTCCATTTTGTTCAGCACAGCCTCATCACCTGAAAAGGCAGAAGAGGTGCTTCACCATGTATGCAAGCTGTCAAACAGCACAGCCAGAATGACAGACAGCACTTCTCTGCCACGAGCGGGCAGCGCACTGTGCATCCACACAGGTAAACTAACCAACCCATTTCCCAGCTCTCCCGAAGGAAAGCCGCCCCAGAGCTGTTCTCATACATGCGGTCTAGAGCACCTTCCTTTGCAATACCCACAAGAGTCTTGTCTCCCTCCCCAGCCAAACCCTGACACATGTAAAACTGTACTACAGAGCTAGGTCACAGCTTACCAGCATGCTGCATGAGTAAAATTTAGTTTTCCTGTCCCAAAGACTAAGAGCCAGGCAAGGACAAAATACTCCTGCAAGAAACCATTCCACAACTGCTCTACTTTGCTTATAGCCCAGTTCAGCTTTGCAACAGGGACCACTTCAGGACAAGAGCCTTGTCCCTCACCTTAACCATTCCAATCTTGTTTTAAGCACATCTGAAATGTGCCTGAGTGCCTGTGCTTCCCCCAAGTCTGAGTTCCCTTCACAGATTAAGCAGGTGCTCCAACTTTCTCTAAAGATGCCATTATGATCTTTACTGGAATGTGTTTCTACATGACACCAGTTCTACTAA
Source organism: Nestor notabilis (assembly GCF_000696875.1). Classification (NCBI taxonomy): domain Eukaryota; kingdom Metazoa; phylum Chordata; class Aves; order Psittaciformes; family Psittacidae; genus Nestor; species Nestor notabilis. The sequence goes on from NW_009913988.1 coordinate 30,647, forward strand.
AAATTTTCACATCTATCTGTAATCCTATATCCAGTGTACCACAGCCATTCCTGGAATACAAACAGCCATCTACATACAGAACAGCAAGGTTTCAAAATACACTGAAGAAACAATAAAAGGTAACCAGCAGATATTAAGATGCAGCTTGAACAAAGTGAGATTCTCTGTATGGTTTCAAAAGCCATCTTATTTGCATGTTCCTATGCAAACCAAGATGCTCATCAGGGATTCTTTCAGATGCTCACACCTTTCCCCCCAAGCCTCCACTAGAGTAAGCGAAACTGCACTGCTAGCTTTATTTCCCCACTTAGAGTGGAATAACTTTCCTCCTCTTGCAGTTCTCCAGCCTGAACTGGAATTCAGGCAAACACCACCTTAATGCAGAAAATTACAAATGCAGGCTTCACATTAGGTGGTCATTTCAAATCCATCCCCAATTTAAAGCTTATCACCAAATTATACCTGCACAGGCACTTCTGTCCTGTGCCCCTGGCACTGCCAGGGAGCACGTCACAGAACTAAGAGGAGGTTTGCGCTGCATGTTGTGTTTGCTCAGCATTGATTTAGAGTCCAGGTCAATATTCACACCTCTAATTTTAATGGTGAATGATTGTGGTTCTCATTCAGGGCTCAGAAAAGATGTCCTCAGTAGAACCGAACAATCCCATTATGCACCCAGGGGACTTTTAGAAGGCCTGTCTTCACTCCCCCCAAGAGATGGAACAAATCTATTGTTCTTACTCATTAACTCTTTGTTAACTTTTGCCACCAACAGACAGCCATTTGTCCTGTAAGCTAAGAAAAGACTCACAGTGTAAATGATCAGATATGATATTTATGAAGTTAAACTAAGTATGATGAATGAACAGCGCTGGAATATTAGCTGGAAGTAAAGAACAGCATCACTGGTTCATCAGTTGGGGGGAGGAGAGAGTATGAGCCATACTCAGCAGATTGTTTGGATAGCAAACATTAACTCTGAAAGGTTTTGGGTATTAAGAGTTGCAGCAGCTCAGCGTGGAAGCTTGTGCTGTTTACTTTGCTTATTAACACTTGGGGTACATGTTTGAAGAGGCTGCCATGGTGCATGCATACTAACAACCCTGCGATTGACTCCAGTGAGGCATCCCTGGACGCTGTTCAAGAGCTGCAGAGAAAGAAGTGTTTCCCAGCAGAGCCAGCAGACTTACCAGGGATGTGTGCCTGGTAAACCCAACAACAGACCTTCCTCAGCAGCCACTCATGGCTCCGAAATCATTGAATCACAGAGTGGTTTGGGTTGGAAGCGACCCAAAACCCCACCCAGCCCCACCCCCTGCCACAGGCAGGGACACCTTCCACTAGAGCAGGTTGCTCCAAGCCCCTGTGTCCAACCTGGCCTTGAACACTGCCAGGGATGGGGCAGCCACAGCTTCTCTGGGCACCCTGTGCCAGCGCCTCAGCACCCTCACAGGGAAGAGCTTGTGCCTCAGAGCTCATCTCAATCTCCCCTCTGGCAGGTTAAAGCCATTAGCACACTCGAGCCTTAACAGATCTGACTGCAAAGCTTGAAGTGACACAGACAATCTTCGTCATTAAGCTGCTGGTCTTCCAAGGAAAACACGCAGCATATAAATTACTCCCCACCTCCCCACAGCGTGCCTCAGCCTCGAACAAGAAGCGAGCAGCCTACTCACAGGAGACACCGTGGGACAAAACGCGGCTCCTGCCATCAGCTCTCCAGGACAACCAGCATCACACCGGCAGAGGAAGAGACTCGCCCAAAATAAAAATAACGCTTAAAACGTACCTTTAAATGTCAAACGAGCTTCCCAAGGCGCCTCCGCGCAGATTTCAGCGCCTTCGATGCCTCCGCGGCGCGCAGAAGCCTCCCCGCCCGCCGCTCGCAAAAAAAAAACCCCCCAGCGGGCCCCTCCGAGGCCTCCCGCGGCCGCTTCCAGCCCCTTCCCTTAAAAAGAAAAGCTCTTACTTGTTTACTTGCTCATTGCCTGGGTTTTATAATCACCTCTTAATTGCCCCCATTGACACCTGTGTCTAATTACAAAGGGGTGCCACCTGAGCCCACCCAAATTTAACCCTACCCACCAGCGGCCTGCGGTTACCTTGTCTGCACCAAAGCCTTTATGGCCGTGGGCTCCCACCTCAGCCGTGCCTCCCTGCGGGTTCTGTGGTCTCCTCACCTGAGGCAGCCGAACCCTCCTCAAGAAGAACCCCCTTCATGTGGAGGCAGGGGTGAGTCTGTGTGCCTCCTTTTGGGGTTCAGGTGAAGGTTCTGCTGCTTCTACTCATGGTCTGTACGTAAAAGTTTTTCTTAGAGTGGGCCTTGTTGTACAGCCTTTAGGCTGCAAAAATACTCATTCACAAGCAGCCGGTTTTCAGCCCACAGATAAGAAGCTGTGAATCATGTATTAATTCTCAGTGCAGAGCTCAATGGAGAACATGCTTGAGGCTTTTTCATTTTGCTATGTATGTAATGTTCAGGTATTTCTAAATGCTTGTCTTGCTCATGGATTTCTGCTGGCCAGGGGTGCCCCGGCCCTGGTAAAAGCAGGTTCCTCGTGTTACCTGCCTTTGGTGTGCTTTTGCTGGGCAAAAACTGCTCGCACAAAGGCAGTGCTCCCCTAGGAGAGGGGCCTGCCCTGGCTAGCAAAGGCAGGGAGGTGGCTCTGCTGCCCTTAGCTTTTCACAGGCAGAGAGAGAGGAGAGGCTGTGCAGAAGTGCCGATGTTCTGTGGCGTTTCTGCCTGTTCTGGTGGTGGTAGTGGTGAGGTGCTGCGCTGGGCTTGGCCATCGCTCTGGTCTGGCCTGCAGAGGAGAAATTGCATCTGAGGGAGGGTGTCTTAGTCCCAGCTTGTGGCACTGTGACCTGGGGCTAACATGGGAGAGCAGCTGAGCAGGTTAGTGCTTAAGGAGTGTGGTCCAGCTGCGTGGTACTGAATTATCGTCCTCTATACATGAGTAGAAATAGTGACCTAGAGCAAAAATACGATATAATCATGTCTTCAGCAGTTCCCAGATGTTTCTCCTGATTGTACCATTTCTTGTCATGCTTCCAGCATGAGCCCCATTTCCACCTGCCCCCATAAACCTGCTTCAGCTTTATAACCAAGTGCCCTGGCCTCACATGGGACTTGCTGCCCTGAATTTTTCTCCTTGTACAGAATTTCTGTAACTTCTCTCTTGAGTTTAACATGAATGAAACCGTGAACAATCTTGTGAATAGGAAATGTGATGCTGCATTGTACGTTTTTAGCACTCTGCATCAGGGATTAGATGCACAACTCCTGTTGCCATAGCTTTCATCCCTCTGAGGCTTAAATGTGGCACATAAGCTGTATGAGGTACGCAACCAAGGCGGGAGGGAAGAGGTATGCCACAAAGGAGGGAGCCACAAGCCAAGCAGGAATCTTTTCCTTTAATTTCAGCCTAATGAGTCAACGTTTATGATGTCAATAGTGTTAAGCTGTAAACATCAAGCTAACAAAAGCCATGTGGGGGAGGAAGTTGAAGCTGAGCTCTGGATGACTGGCAATGCAGTGACTAGGCAAGACTTCCTCAAAGACCTGCTTGTCCATTATGGACTCTTATTAGCACAGACATCTTCCCAAAGGAGATGCAAACACCAGAACAGAGCAACTGCTCCATTTGGTCTCTTCTGCTGCAACCAGTGCCTGAGTCTGGGTAGCAAAGGTAGGAAATTCTTCCTAATACACATGATTATTCATAGCAGTCCCCAGTGCACCGTGCTAGAGGAGGTGATCATAAACGGGAAGGTCTCTGCAGGAGCTGGTTTGCTTTGTTTTCTTCCTCTGTGGAAGGTCAATGGGGGGAAGTTACATTTCAGTGAAGGAGGCTTCCTTGGGACCCTTACAAATGAGTAACAAATTGTTCTCTTTGAGGGTGTTTCTAAGAGGTGCCAGTCCACACTTGTGCTGTTAAGTAAACGAGCTGTTCAGTGCGGGTGTTCCAGGTGGCTTTGCTTTTGCTTGGAATGAGAAGTCAGCCACAGAAAGAACAAAGCTGGAGGGGGAACCTGAACGGAAAATCCCAGGGACTTGGGATAGGTGGAGTAGCTGTGATGAAAGGAGGGGGCAGAACTTATTTTTCATCTGCTGCTTGTGTCAGTCTTTCTAGCTTTTAAATGTAAAAGAAGCCAAAAATGCTTCACTTACAGCGTGGAGATTATTGTAAGGTGAAGCTCCTGTTGTTTGCATCAGATGGTTTTATGTGTCCTGCTTAAGAGGCAGTGTTCAGGCAGTCAAGTTTCCTGGGCAGCAGAGATGCTCTTCCACGCAGCATCCAGTGTGTTGGATTGGAAGCAGCTAAGAGCAATTGCAGCATCGGATTTTGCAAGGAAATGTCCAGATTGCAGGTGCTGCCTTTGCAGGTGTCCCCTCTGCCCTCTGCAGGTCTTTGGGCTTTTCCTTGAGGTGACAAAAACAAGTCAGGGTCAGCAATCAATCTGCTCACAGGCCAAAGGGTCAAAGGAGTTAAAAGTCTGAGGTGGATTTGGTGAACAGATGATAATGGAAGTGGTGAGGCTCAATTGCCTTCAATCCATTTGCCTTTTAATTCCATGATAATGGGCACTAATTAGCTTATGGAAACACACATCTTTGAAACAGTCACATCACAGTGATGCTATAAAATTGACTTCCACTTGTTTCATCTCTTGGGGCATGGGTGGGAGTTTAAGGAAAGGGTTGTGGGTTTGGTGGTGGTGGTTTCTCATTAATTAAAAGAAGAGGCAGATATTATAGTGTCATGTTTCCACTGTTTCCAATATATTTCTCCCGAAATCAATGTCATCTTCTCTAGATACAGCTTCCCATCGTGAACGGCTCAATGCCAGACAGAGTATCACAGCTTTATTGCCAGTGTGGGTGTGGAGTTTGAACTGTGTTTTATTTATCTGATTTGATGTAAGGCTGAGGAGGAAAAGCAATTATTTCCAAGTTCTGAGAGACTGGTTTCTTGGACGCTTAAGTGCTGCCTTTATAAAATGATGTACAGTGGTTGCACTGGGCACGTAGCAGAGAGTTTCTAGTGTAGCCCTTCTTTTACTTTCCAAAGTTAAAAATCTACCTGGAAAATGGCCTTGCCAAAGACTTTCTGCTGATGCCTCATGTGACCCGTTGCAGAGAAGTTGTACGTTCTTCCAGTTGAACAGCAGTTGCCAGAACTGAGTTCTCAGCTCTTCTACCCAGCCCCAAACCCGCAAGGGGTCCGCAGAGGTGGTGGTAGAGCT
>NW_009913988.1:35924-56552 GCF_000696875.1 Nestor notabilis
GGTAGAGGTCCGGGATTTGTTTGTCCATGCCAGTGGAAGTCGTGGCTGGCCATGGTGTCAGCAGAAAATACCCTTGGGAAGGGTCTGCCTCTGGTGAGGAGAGGCTGCCTCTTCCCTTAACAAGAGGGAGCTGCGCAGAGGAGCAGCCAAGTTCCTGTGAACCTTGCCTGGCTCAACCTCTGGTGCATTTTAGTTGCTTTTTTTTCATGGAATTACCTAGTTTGGCTCCCACCAGCCTTGGGCTGGTCCCCTTGTTACAGTGTGTAATTGAAATGAAGCATGTGCAACTCCTGCTATGTTTGGACTCTGAGGTCTCTGCCACAATATAAATAATAATAGCTTCAAATTATGGTTTTGAGTGCTTTGCTTTACACTCCTGCAGCACTGCATAATTGAGCAGGGCTGTAGACAGGCTGTTATTCTGGTTCAAGGAATGGCAGTTGCTCAGGGTTATTCAGTTTTTAGTGAGATCATGGAAGACTGAAGGAAGTGTGAGAATTTAACCTGTGTATGCAGGCACTTGTAGGTCTTGAGCAAATGGTCTCTGCTTTAGTGCCGTGGCTCAGGATCAGGTTTTCACATTGGAGGGAGGAGCAAGACCCCTGTGCAGCCCAAGCCTGTGCTCTGATTTCTTGTTGCTGTCATCTGACTGTAACATAATGTGTTTGATGCAGCTATGGGCTGGATGCCAGCTCCAGGCTCTGAGGATCAACATGTAGTAGTGCATCTTAGTAGTCAGCACTCCTAAGAAGAGGTGCCCCTTCACATCCATCTTCCCTGCTGCTCCTGCCTTTCGAAATAAAGCTCTGACTTACACAAGGAGGCTGGGAACTAGGGAGAGGGAACATGTAGCTCATTGCAGTGCTCCCCTGCCCAGACAAGGGCCATGCTCAGGCAAGCAGTCACCATCCACTGTTCTAATTGAATATTTTGTTTTCCCTTCGCTGCAGTTTCATTTCCACGTACCAGTGACAAACAAGAAACTGTAGCATGGGCCTATTTACACCTTGCTCTCATTTCAGCTTCCCTCCTGGTGGCTTTTGTGCCCGAAGTAAATGCAGGAAAGGAAAGTGGTAATAGAGCTCCTGATTAACCAGCCCTGTGTGACTGACTGAGGTACAAGCTGGGTGGAACAGCGATGCTGGGGAACAGCTTCCCTCACCCTTCTTCCAAACCACATATTTTTCACCTTCACATCAATTACTTCCATTTCCAATTGGATAAACCTGAATGAGAAAGCTTTCTGTCACTGTGCTGACACAACTGTGAAGCACTTTGTTAGTGCCTCCTGATGCAATCCAAATTGGGTGTTTGCAGGAGAGAAACCTAGCGTGGACCTAGGGAAGATTAAACAACAGGGAAAGAAACAATGGGAAGATCAAGTCAGAGCCCATGTTCACATTCTAGTTCTGGTCTGTTGTGCCGGCAGCACATACCTGTTTGAGGCTACAACTGAATGAGCTGTAAATATGCTTGTGAAACAAAAGGTGCCTGTGTGCTTGTGTGGCTACTCCTGCTGATGTTCCTCTGCAGATTGGAAGTACCAGACAACAGCAGTCACCAGTGGTACTTTATCAGCTTCCACAGGTCTTGGCTGCCCAGCAGAAACCTCAGTGAGACCTGCTCACGTCCTCTGTTGATCTTGTGATGGCTTTAGGCAGCAGCAAACATCTGTACTATCTGAATATATTACCTGGCTCCATAGCAAATAACATTTCCTATTGTAAGGAGACTAGTATTAAGATGGATGGGGATTTAATTTGGTTTTGGAAACTAGACCGCTCTGGTTCCAATTTGTGCTTTCCACAGTGGGCTGCTCCCATTGCCACTCCAGCAGTTCAAACTCTGGGGGAGGTTTTTTGCACAGAACCATTTCTGCTTTCTTTGTGCGGGGGGATTTGGACTTGTGGGCTGGGGTAGAATAAAGTCTGGCTGTAGTGGGTAAGTATTGTCTGGTTTGTAGTTAGACAGATGTACAACAGAGCTACTATTTCACTGTATCATCCATGTGTGTTATGCTATAGTTGCAACACAAGAAAACAGACTGATCTTTCACTGTAGATATGGTCTTAAAATATGATTGCTTTAAAGTACAAGTAGAGATGAGTGCCTCCGAAGGCCAGAGATACTGCTGCTAAAGCACTGAGCCGGGCAGAACAGGGCTGAGATTCAATTTCCAGATCTGCTGCCACTTTCCTGGGAAACATTAGTCTGAATTGTCTAATCCTGATCCCAGCTTGTGTCTCTCTCAATCACACTGAGACTTTGCACCTTGCACATGTTGGCTCTAGTGAATGACAGTCTGTGCAGTTCCATGGAAAATGGTTTTTGTCAGAGTGACCTGGTTTAGTTATTTGAGGTTATAAATTTGGTTGACAGTGGTAACAGCAGAGCTATAAAAAGCTTAAGCTATTTTAAGGTGTTTGGCTGCAAGCTGAATGATATTGTGATTAAAAGTTGTTTGAACGCACAACAAATGGGTAAGAACTGTGGAACAGGGATTTTCCTTCCCAGTGCAATTCCACAGAAAATTATAGTAAGGGTAAAACTTCAGGGAGGACCACAAGATAGTCCTGTGCTAGTTGAGTCTTCATGGGCTCCTTTCCTGCACTGGACAGGGCAAGGAGTTGGCACATCAGAAGCCACATTGAAGATGAACACTAGGTTTAGAAAACGCTAGTGTTGGGTTGCAGTGAACCTCCTGCTTCCTGGGCTTTTACCTAAACAGTTTGCAGTATTAGGAAATTTGGCATCAGCTTCTTTCTTGGCATAAAGCCTCCCATAGTTAATACCTGTGTGAATTGCTAGCAAAGCAGGAGACTGTTACTCTGTTATCAACAAGGTCTATAGCAAAGAAAGTCTTTCTGACCTTGGATTTAGATTATTTCTCTTTGCTGTCATTCCCTGTTTGTAATTTTCCCAAGGTGCTGGTGCTGAAATAAGATGCTGTGAGAAATAGGAGCAGGTGATAGTGTGAAGATCACCTGTTCCTTGTGAAAGTAATGAAGCAGCTTATCTGGGATTGAGAACTATGGAGTCATTCCCCTAGGAAGGAAAACGGAGAGAAATCCATAAGAAATTTGCTGCTGTTTTTAAATGAAGATGGTTGTGGAAGAAACAGGTATGTTCAGGGATAAGGCAATAGCATCTGTTTTACTTTGTGGATTGATGCTGAACTACTTATTGTGTAAGAAGAACTGGGGGTAAGGGGACTGCAATGTATGTGCATTTTTTGACTGGGAGTTTGGGTTTAATGCTGGATGGTTTTCAACTCAGCAATGTAGTAATGTGTTTCTAGAGGCAATAAAACTAATGCCTTAAACCTGAACCTTTCACTGAGTACAGGTCAGGAAACACTGCAGAGGAGCTACCTTTGAGATGTGAAAATGATGAAGGCAAGATAGAACTGGCACTAAAGGGCCTGAAGTTATTGGGCAAGGCCAAGTTGAATCTATTCAGAATAGTCATTTTAATGTTACTGCCTGAATGGATCTTGGTTTGTGCAAGTGGGATTCTTATTGTGTGGTAAGCTGAAAAATCTTTGGAGAAAGGATTGTTGGAGCACATGTTTGGGAAGTGATGCATCTCCTTTGTCTTCCACTGGCTCCACCAACGTGAGATGAGAGAGTATGGTCTGTGACCAGGTCACTTGTGCTTCTAAACTAGCAGCGTTGTCAGCAACACTTCAGAACTGTAAGAATTGCTGTGGTTCCTGAGGCTCACCCAGCAGCCTTGGCTTCAAGTGTTGCTGTGGACTGTTAGACTCTGTTGGAGCCTTAAAAAGGCTTTGAGCTCTTCGGAGTTGTCAGTGCTTGGTGTAGTGCAATGTCTTTATGATACTTCAAGCTCAGTTCATGGGACAGAGCAGGTCCACCAAAGGTAAGATGTTTCTAGTGCCTTTTTTGCATGGCAAAATGGATAAGGTGGACGGGAAGGTGTGTAGCTTTGCCATGTTAGCATGAGTAACTGGTGCTAGCTACGAAGTCCCCATCACCTGGTTGTGTTATTTTCCCAGGATGTTTGTGGATTGCTTGTTTCATAATGCCTTTGTGCAGTTGCTTGTAAGTGCATGACCACTGCCTTCTGTGGTGCTGCCTTTGGGTACCGGAGGATGAATAATCATCATAAGTGTGGTGCAGTCAGAATACGCCTGGATTTTGGCACGTGTACATGAATGTTTTTCTTCTGAAACTAAATTCATAATGGATAAGAAAAAGAAAGCTTGATGCAAACTGTTGAGGACTGCATCCTAACTTCTGCCAAGGAGAGACACAGCACACTCAGTCTGCGGCACAGACTGAGGAGTTTGCTTGGCAGTGGGTTTGTTTGTACAATGTTGTCAGTTCCTTTTAGAATAAGATGCAAAACTGTCTGCAGTGAATGTGTCTGCAGTGACTAATGCTGGAGGGAGGCAGGCTGGGGGCTTGAAGGGAACAGGACAGGGAGGTTGGTGCATTATTGGAGCTCTGCAAATAACCGTGGTGGAGGCCGCTTGCCCCTGACATCTCACTGAGCAGCTCCATCATGGGAGGTGGCAGGTCTGGGGGCAGGAGAATACAGAACTTGTGAAGTTAAAAGCTTGACAAACTGTTGCTACAACATCTTACCTTTGCACAAGAGATTTGCCATAACAATAAGCTTTAACAAGTGGGATTCGGGGACCGGTAAAGCCTCTCAGACTGGCAGGTGTTTACTGCTGAGGCTTTGGGAAATGGGAGGAACTCAGTGGAAATTCAGGCAGCCCTTTAAAAAGCTTGTGTGTCTGTTTGCTTTGCTCTTCCTTTGCTCTCCCTGCACAGAACTTTCCACCTTTCTTGCATACTGGATTTGAAAATCAGCAACCTATAGGAGCTGCCTCTGCAGGAGGGGTTAAGTCAGCAGGTGACTGCTGAAAGGATGGATTCCACAGCTGGCCTCATCTGAAATCAGTTGTGTGGAGTTAAGCAACAAAGGTGCAACATCTGAAGGGTCAGGGGAAGATGAACTTGGGGTGTCAGGGAAGGGAAAAGTAGGAGAAGCTGCAGACATCTCTGCTTTTCCTTGGGCTCTGTGTTGCATGAGGCGGTTGTGCTGCTGCTGAGTGCAGAGGGTGACTGCTCATCCAGCCCAGCTGGATCACTGCACCAGCATCATTTGCTGCTTCCTATGCTCCTTGCGCGCTGTGTAGAGGATGCCCTGAGGAGGAAACACAAGATGAAAACCACATGAAAGATTCCAGGAATTTTTTTATTAATAATAATAATATCCCATATGTTTATGTTGTTATTAGAACCAAACAGTTGTCTCTGCTCCAAAATGTGAAGGAAAAGCAGAAATTGAGTGTTTCTATGTTAGACATTAAATGGAAGTCCCTCTCCAAAGCAGCATCTGTAGTGCAAGGGGAGAGAAGGGAATGGTGCAATGTCTTAGAGGCTTGGGACTCCATGTGTTGGATGTGAAAGTCTCTTCCTATGTGTGAGGTACAGTGGCTCTGCCTTCTGTAAGCTCCTGTAATGACTTTCTGCTCTGAAGTGGGTGAATGGGCCCTTGAGGAGCTGAGATGTGAAGCAGGTTGTGTACCCTTAGTAGCAGCTCTTGCTTCTTGATGTTGAGCCCAATTCTATCTCACTTTTCAGATCTTTCTACATTAGTTTCTAGGACTTCCTCATTACTGCTGGGCCTGTTTGCACTCTAGTGTAGGCAAGTCATCATCTGCTGCAGGCAGACAGTGGTGTGTGAAGTTGCAGAGGCTCTCATAACTCCAAGTGCCTCAAGCCTAACAGGCACCTGGGATCCTCAGGTTGTTAGTGCCACTGGACCTCTGTTGTCCTTGTTAGCTAGAACACTGGTTTGTTGTGGTGGGGGGGGTTGTGTATTGGGCCTTTAAGGATCATTCTTCTATCCTCTCCCACTTTCATTTTTCCTCTTTGTAAAAGAAGTGTGAGGCTGAGGCAAAGACAAAGAAACACCATGTTCAAAATGTAACTTTGCCTCTGCTGAGCGTCCATGTCAAAGGCAAATCCATGGCTGGGGGCTGCTTGAAATAATTTCCTGCCTAATATAAAGCAGAGTGATGTGTAACTTGTACTCCTGATATGAAGGGCTGAGGAGATTACAAGGTGAGCAGAGGTCCATGGAGATGCTTGAGTCTGCCCTAATATTGGGATGCTTTTTGTCCAGCCATGTGAAACATTTGCCTCCCGTGCATGTGAGATGCCTTGTCCGTGGGGGAGGGAATTCCTACATTAAACTGTGGGAGCTGTGGAAGGTCAGAGCACTCGGGTATTTGTTCCTGAGATGGAGGGATGGGTGAAGGTTGCCACAAAATCCACAGGAGTTCCTTTACTTTGGTGTGGGAATCAATGTTCTGCAAGGAGCCAGATCCCCTGCTTATAAATCAGTTCAGCTTGTAATATCTGTCAAGTGTTTGGGGACACCTGGGTGTCTGCTGCTGTATAAATGTCAGTTGTTATTACAGTTTCTTGCTGGGGTTATTGATTCCTCCCCTGCTGTTCTCCCTGGGATGGAGTGAGCCGAGGGTTTCGTAGATCGGTTCTTGCTCCTCCAGCCTCTTGGCTACACCATACCTTGAACCCCTTGCCCTAGACCACACTGTAGTTACCGTGTCTCTTGACCAGATACAGCTTCCCTGCTGTAGCTTTTTGTTTCCCTTCAGCCCAGCAGGATAAACAATGCCCAGCTCCTGAGTAAGTGCTCTCTGGGACACACAGTATCTTCCATGATCCTTGTAGTGATGTTCTGTGGACTTTGTATTCTGCTTCTCCTCCAGTGCACACATCTGCACCCATTTACCCTTCATCCTACAAGTTCTGCTCTTGTTTGAATGGAAATATGTTCAGCCCTGTTGTTTCAGTCTGAAGGACAACATTGTCGTTCTCTCTCCTAGCAAATGCGCTGCCCTAACCTTTGAAAGCTCAGCTGTGAAACAGGAATCTTTGGCAGGATCTGATCCTCATGGAATCCCTGCAGTGTTTTAGCTTTGCACTCAAAGCTGCTTCAGTTAAAGGGAAAACATTATTCTTCGCTCCTTCTCCTCCCAACTCCAAGAAGTCTTCCCTGCTTCCCTCTTCCCTCCTGCCATCATGTGAAGAAAGCTTCTTCACTCCTCTAGAAAATGTTGAGCTTTTAAGGGTGAAAGTGCCTGGCTTTGATTGTTTAGGCATCATTTATTTATTGAAAGCACTGAGGTACAAGTCCTTCTGCTCTCCTGAATCAGCTGTGCCGAAGGCAGAAAGACACTGGAACTCGCTGGGTGGAGATGGATGTGCCGAAGTTATCAGGGCAGGCATTATGTTGAGACACATGTTCTCTGAACCTTTTTGGTGCTTTTCAAACCTGTCCTGACTTTCCCAAGTTACATGGGTGCTTTGCAAGTGCCACTAGCCCCAAGAGTGCTCAGTCTGCTCTCCACTAGCCATGCCACCAAACTTGGTTTAAAGGGTACAGGGAGTGTGGGGGGTTTTGGGTTACCTGTGAGCAGGTCATGCTGGGGTTAGAGTCATGAGCCATAGTAAGGAATATACTCAGCTGGTGTAAATGACTGTATAGAAGTAGCAGGGGATGTTGATTTATAGACCTGAAGATCTGGTGTGCTCATCTTAATTAGCACCTGATGTGCCTGGAGGTCCTCCTTGGATCAATGTGTGTTGACATTCCAGGTGCTTTGGCAACACAGCACAAGGCTTCAGGGTCTGGAGCACTTGCAGTCTGTGGGGCAATTGCTGGAACTGGAAGAACTGCTGCTGGCATCTCATCTGCTCACAGTTGCTCTGCTGACATGGGGCACAGCTGGGATGACTGCCCCCAGTATGGCCCAGGCAAATCTTGGGACCAATGCTTCCAAACACTAACCTGCCACCCGTGCTCACCTGCACAATGCTTGGAGCCTCTGTGCTGTGTCAGCTCCAGCTGTGGCTGTCACATAGTGCTGTGTTGTGCTCAGAATCACAAGCAGTTTAGTGACTTGACCAGGACAAAGAGCAGGTTGGTGTCAGACACAGGAGCAGAAACAGCATTTCACAGCTTTTAGGCTTGCATCCTGCCTGCTGGGTCTGTGCTTCATCTGCGCTTCCTGGCCCAGCATTCCAAAAGCAGAATGGTTCTAGCAGAGAAGGAAGGGTTTGTGGTTCCTCTGCTTGGCAGGGAACTTGATAGAAGCACAGGAGGGACAGGAAAGAGGAGTCATGTTCACCTAAACGTGAATGAGATGCTTTTATGGGCTTCTTTCCCTTTGCATGCACTGGAAGCAAGGGGTGATAAATCGGAGACATTTTATATCTTGCTGACATTGCTAAAACATCACACTATCACAAGCTGCCATAAATGAGCTCTTCCAAGAGACACAGCTGGACTCTGGGAATATGGAAGCAAAGTGATTACCAGAAGCCATCAGCTGGTACTGGAAGGACTGTGGGAAAGTCAATAACTTATTAGCACTAGTTTCTGGGTTATCTGGTTTCCTTCCCACTGCTCAAGTAAATGGTGGTTTTGTTATGCAAAGCCACAGGTTTGTCATCCCCTTTCACATTCCCTACTCAAAGTGCTGTGTTTGTAACAGTGAGAATAGCTCTAAGGCAATATAGTCACAACTCGGGGTTTGTTGAGAAGTTGCTGCTTTTTGCTCTCTCTGTGCTGCTTGGAAATCAGATCTTGTTCCAAAGGTACCAGTGAAGACCAAGACAGCTGCTTAAAGGAGCTGCCGGCAGAGCTGTCCTCTTCAGTGCCTCTGAATTTCTCGTGTGAGAGTGAAGGGGGTACCTAAAATGCAGCAATGCCCCATCTTCATGCTGCTCTGAACGGACCCAGCTTTACTGTACCTGTGGCAAAGAGGCTTTGATACTGTTCCTGAGGAGTCTTACACTGATGCTGTGCTTCAGGTTTAAGAATGGGTGATGCTGTCCACAGGTATGTCTGGGGGTCCTAGGAGGTGATGTCCAAGGCAGGGGAAAACTCAGACCCATGTGAAGTCTTCATGTCTTCTGTGGTTTGCATTGCAACCCACAGATGTTCTTTCTGGCTTGGGACTGTTGAAGCACCACTTCTGACAGAGCTGTTTGATAAGGGTTCTTGGTGTCTAAATGTGCTTTGAAGACAGGGAGAAATAGTTGAAGGAAGTGAACAACCTCCAAAACAAAGATCCAAGGCAGATGGAGATAATCCCTGTGTGCTTAGAGCATGAGAAGAAGCCATGTGTTCTGATGGTGGAGTAGCAGGGAGGAATGTAATGTTGTATTTCTGGGGTGAAGTCTCTGCCTTTAATCATGAGGTGGGTACCAGATGTGCAAGGAAAAAGGCTATTTAACCATTCAAACTTGAGGGAGAAGAGGTGCTGTCCCATCCCTCCCAGAGCCTTCTGACACAGTGGGGAGGTGGTTTGGGTGCTCTGGAAAACTCTTAGAAGCTGTACAATGGTAGTAGGTAAGAAAAGAAGAGCTTGGTGCTTGGATACTGAGTTTCACAAGGGCGGTTCTCCTTTCCTTCTGTCCTCCTTCACATACACTAAATTAATTTACTTATTTGATGGACCATAATATCTCTATCACCAGTGAAGCAGAATGTATACAGCTTTTTATAAACGTTTCTTGCACCATTAAACTAGTCTCCCTGTGACAGAACCTATGAATAAGTTCCAGTGGGTAACCTGGGATGGTTTAGGACACAGCTTCCTGTAATAAATGTGTATCTGCACTTGGCAACCCAGTAAAACAGTGTAGACTTAAATTGCAGTGGTGATAAAGAGGTGCCTGTATCTAACACTCACTCTGTGATGGGAGCACGTGTTGTTCAGCACTCTGTCCTGTGGGCCAGTGTGACTTGTGAAATCAAAGAGGTTATGGGCTTGTCGCTGTGTAATGGAGGAGGTTTGTGCAGAGCGGTGCGTGTCTGTAGGAGCAGCTCTGCTGTTTCCCAGTTGCTTTGAAACCTCTGGATGATCCTGGCCGGATCTGACACGGGGGCTCTGGGCACTTTCAGAGGGGTTTTGCAGGTGACCAGTTCTCAGCTGGGTTTTCTACCTCGGAGCCCTGCACTTCCCACTGCCTTTGAAACTTGCCTCTGCCCAGGCTGTGTCCCTTTGGCTGGGGTGAGCTCCCAACAACATCCTTCTGTCTCCTCCCCATCCCACACCAGCAGAATGAAAAACAGGGGCAGGAGGCTGGGGAGAAAAAGCTGGTTACCAAAACTTGTTTAAACATTTAGCATCTCTGCTGCCGTTCCTCTGTACTGAGTACACATGGCAGGGTAATTTATGGCCTGAAACTACAATCCATATGAATTAGCCTGGCACAAATACATCACTTCACAATAATACATATGAGATGCTTCTAGGAGTGATAACAGCAGCCCTTTCCTATATGTTCTGCTTTACCTGCTGACTAATTATCTAATTATTTTCTTGTAATGATAGAAAAGGATTTTTATTCCCTCTTCCCCCACTTCTATAATGCAACAAGTGCTGCTTGGGAGCTGTGGTGTAAAACCAAGCCCAGAAGTAGCAGTAGTAGATTGACTTCTGTGCTGACACAAGGGAGAGTACCCTACCCAAGGTGAGGCTTTAAAGGGGTGTCCATGTGGGGAAATGGGGTGTCAGCTGCTGTGATGTGTGCTTTGGGATAACTTCTTTCATTTCAGGAAGGAGAAACTTTCCATTTATTGTGAGGTGATATCTTAAATGTGAGTAGTTACTGTGGGACCTCTCGTGTTTCACGTGCTCACATGTCTTGCTTTGGTTATAGCTTGTGCTCCTCTACCTGTACTTCAAATAGGTGACTTTCTTCTTCCTTGCTATGTGGCCTATTTGCAATCAAAATTCCTTATCAAAGCTGCCTTCCTCCCCTGTGTTTTGCATTAGCAGTGGAGCTGCTAATGAGTGGGGAAAGCCTGGGCTGGATTTCTCTCTGTTCGCCTCCCCTGGGTTACTGACCAACCTCTTCAGCTCCGAGGCATGTGGTGGAAGGAGCTTTCTCCCCAGTCCATGTGCAGGACCTTTGCTTGGTCCTGTTTCCCTGCCTGGTGTTACCATAGTAATAAGTAATGATTAAGAAACCTTTGAATTCTGTTTAACAATGCAGAGTCCTTGCAGAGCTAATGCTAAGCAGGGCTGGGTGAGCACACCAGGGCTTGGATTGCTTCCTTTGCTCACAGCTTGTAGGGGGCAGGAATCCAGCCAGAAACCTTGGAGGAGCTGCTGTTGGGAAGTGCAAGCGCTGCTCCAGGCCATACCTGCTCTTTGCTTGGCTTGAGGTGAGCTCTTTATGAGCTTTTTTTGAAGTGCTTCAGAGATGGGTAGTGGAGATGGGCACAGCTCTTCCATCTGCAAATAAAATGGAGCCACTTGCCCCAGGGATGTGACTTGGTCAGTGCCTTCAGAAGCCATAGCTGCATATGGTGAAAGTGGCTTAAATGCTTCCCAGTATTGGAGCCTCCTTGTGCTGTACTTCTAGTTAGAGATGAATTGCAATATGATTTCACCTGGTTTCTCTGCTTAGTGGCTCTTCCACATAAATTGTCAGCAGCTTTCTTACTCCATTTGTCCCTTCTTCATAGCTGTCATGAGTGAGCTGCGGTCATGCTGATGCATCTTCTATGATGCTGCCAATTTATTACCGCCCCAAGATGTAATAAACATCATCCAAATGCTGCCCAGCTCGAGGATAGAGAATTCACCAATGCATGAGGGGCTGCAAGGGAAAGGGGAAAACAACTCACAGAGGTTTTTCATCAATTGTTTAACCTTGTGGCCTTACAGCAATAATGGAGTGAGAAATGAGTTCTGTTTTCCTTGTGCTCCATGGTGCAGTGACCTTGCTGGATAATTGCCTTCAGGTTGTCACAGCCACCTCAAGTACACCAAGGGAGGGAAGGAAAAACCTCATGCATGTCAGATGCCACTTGAGTGTACTGGGAGACAAAGCACGAGCAGTGAAATCATGTCTGAATGACCTGGTGGCACCACTAAAAACCCTCACAAATAAGCAGAACAAGGTGGTCAGTTTGCTCTGTCCTATCCCCTTTACTTGTGGTATTAGTGGTTTCTGCCGTTAAGAGCTCTTTGCACTTGGTTATGAGGGTCCCATTTTCATGGCAGCCTTAGATTCTGAGAAGTCTGGCAGCCAAAGGGAAAACTGAGGCTGGAGGCACAGCAGGACTCTTCCAAAGCTGTAGAGAAGGTGCAGAGAACCGGGAGTTTTAGGCTAAGAACCCAGCGTGTGAGATTGTGATGATGTGAGTTCATTCGGGCAGTAACTGGTTCCCATTTAGCCCACTCGCTGCTCAGGGCTGGCTTGATAAATTTGATGTTTCCACAGCAGTTTTGCAGGGCTCATCCATCCACAGTGATGAAGAAACACCCATTGGAGAGGTGCTGATGGACCAACACTTACTTAATTTTGCTTGATTTTACCATGAGGTCCCGGGCGACTTTGTGGTTGAAGTACAAGATCCATAACAACAATAAAAAGCATGAACTTAACCAACCCCACTGAAACCTTGCAGTGACACAAAATTAACAAGAAAATACATTGCCATGAGATGAGTTGCCTTCATTGTGAGTCTAAGTACATTAACACATGTACAACTTCAAATCAATTGTGTATCTCCTGGCTGTGTGGGTTCCTAACTGAGATTTGAACTCCTACATACTATTAGCATCCAAATCAGAAACAGTGGGAAGAATAATAGGAGTGATCTTAACCTACTGAACTACAGTAACGATACTGCAGCCAGAAAGGGATGATCCTGTACAAAAGATGGCAGTTTAGAAGAGAACAGAAAAACGTGCTTGAGTTGTATTATAAGCTGTGTGAACACCTCTTTGTTGTACATTGATGCTCTGTGCAAATACCTCAGCACTGAAACAAGCGTGGAAGAAAATGACTTTGAATTGGGACTGACTAACCCTCGCTGGCTTCATTTCAGTGGCACCGCTGCTGAGTTGGGGTTCTCTGCTCTTTTCTATTTCATTATGTACAGTTTTAATTAAAAAGACAACCACTCCAGCTAATAATTAGCTTCATGATGTATCAAAGGCTCTAGTACAACACGGATGAATTACGCTCCTCCAATAGTCATGAATTACTGATGAAATCGCTTCAGTCTAACTTATCGAGCTGAATGCCAGGGTCAGGCCCTCTGATGTGCTGAGTGGGGAGCTGTGTCTCTCTGAAACCTTCCTTTAAGTGCCAGATACTTCCAAACCTCACTGCTACTATTGCGTGGTCAAGGGCTGACAACTATCAAGAGCTTATTGTGTTTAGTTGTTGCTTTCAAATGAGGCTGTGAGACTGAGCTGGCTCCAGCCAGGATCTTCCCATCGACCTCACACCATTATCTTGGATTTCTAATGACATGTCCATTCCTTTGCTCTTGATGGTCCACTTTAGCCAGGGAAGAGGATTATCATTCTTATTTTATTACTGTTGACAGCATGAGATTTTTCAACCACCTGAAAACACTGTTTGGCTGATCACTCGGTAAGTTATTGGGTTATTGTGAATTATGGAGTTCTTCCCTTCTACTCCCAGCAGATAAAAGTGTATTTCCTTGAAGCTAATCTTAATGTAAAAATCAAATCCTGTCTCCAGCTGTAACGTGTGATGTGATCTAAGCCCAGGCTGACACCAAGGAGGCTTCATGAGAACAGCAGCCATCAGTGCCAGGTTTGGAGCCTGATTCTTTTCTCTTTGGGGGCTGAACTCAACACAGTCACAACTTGCAGTGAATTTGATGGGCTGAGTTAGAGAGGCTTTTATCGAGGAGTTGAATTCTGGAGTCACTTGTGGAGTGTTGGTCTGGCAATCTCAATGCCGGCTTTTGTGACAGTGACAGCCCGATAGAGAACTTCTGCTCCACACAAGTCTTTGTCCATGATACCTTTCTGGAGGGCTGAGGTACAACTGTACATAATTGTTTACAAGAGTATAAAACCCACCTGTGGTGCATGTGGTGCTTAATGCAATACCTGTACAATCAGCTCTTGCTTTGTTTTCTTATCAGGGTCAAATATGAGGACTGGCAAATAAACTTGCTCTCTCTTCCCCTTATTTGTTGCCAGAGTTGGATTAAAGTGAGGATTTTTAAAGTAACTAAATTTAAATAGGGTTTTATTTTCTCCCCAGCTGCTCGCTCGGAGGCAGATTGGGAGATCACTTATCACAGCAGTGAGTGAATCTCATTTTTCAATATAATTTATGGTAATTCCATAGTCTCTGCCCAAGAAGCAACTGGTGCTGGCTTGTTTCCAGAAGTGAGCTTAGAAAGAGCAACAAGAGAAACCTCCCAAACCAGGATGCCTGGTCTTGCAGGGATGCAAACGCTGTGCCAAAGGTGGGGAGTGCAGCACTTGTGTGCTCCCACAGGAAAGTCCTGCGGCAGATCCTGGGATTGACTTTGGGCAGGGAAATAACCACAACTGAATTCTGACTCTGTCTTTTATGGAGGATTATGGCTTCTGGGATCATGTTGTCTGGGGTCTACCCAGCTCCTGTTCAGTGCAACAGAAACTCTTTGTTGGACTTCATTGACCATAGTCCAAATGTCAGATTCATCCCTGTGTCTATCACCACTTTTGTCTCTTGACTGTCCAAAGTACTGGGCATGTTCTGCTGCAGGGGATGCTAGGCTTTAGCATGGGGCCTGCACTCTGGAACATGGGAATTGCACGAGGGAGGTTGGTCTCTGACTGTTAGCAATGGTCAAGAGGCAAGATGGCATATCTGGCTGATGTTTCAGATGCCAAATGTTTCCTGGGTACCACTCCAGTAACTGGTTCCTATGGATTTACGTGGAGTTGCACCCAAATCGATAGAGCTCAGGAGAGCCTGGGAATCTCCCATACTTGTGGTTGTGGAGCAGGTCTCCATCGGTCCGTTCCTGGCCAGATCCCCCAGTGCAGGCCTGGTGTGCCTGTGCCATGCGGTGCCGCCAGGGACTGCTGCAGGCTCTGTGGCACGCGGGGGCCCACGTGCACCTCTCGTGTACTCATTTGTCATCATGGGCACTTTATCCCTCTGCACTTAGTGGAGGGAGTTGAGGCGACCCTGTTTCATGTGCATGGTGCTCATCTCCTCCCTCCCACCCCCTCTGGCACTGGGGGCAGCTCCTGGAAGCGCATGAGAACCCCTCCATGTACCTGCTCGGGTTGTGCGTTAGCAGGAGGGCCTCTTGGACTGCGGTCAGGGCAGCGCCGTTGGGCAGGGGATGCCACCACCCTGAGCACTGTCTGGGCACTGATGTTATTTCCTGACGTGGTGGTTGGAGAGCTCTTCTGCGTGTTTAAATCACTAAAATCGATGATGTGTGTACGTCAGGCAGTGGGGCAGGAACCACTTGTTCTCTTCATTTAAAAACTCTGTAACTAAATCTCACTTCAGATCTACCAGGAATACAAATAGTGCAATTAATTGGCAGTAATTTAAAGTCCTCCATTTCAAAAGCCCCAGGACATGGGATTGGAAACAACGCGTCTCTCGATGTCGGCAACAGTTCTGCACAAGGCCTGAGATGCAAACAAGTGGGGAAAGGATTTTGTTTACTTTTGCCAGGTTATTTATGGCCTGTTGTCACACGGTGACAGCACATCATTGTATGTGGCATTAAAAATGCCCAAGGCTGGTCAGATTGACTTCTCCCCTCTCCATTAGTGTACAGAACTAGAAGTGATTGTATTTTCAGTGCAAAGTGGACCCTGAATCCGGTAACTCTTTAAGCCGTAGCACAAACACTTGAAGCTCTCGGAGAACACAATAGCATGAAAGAGGTCGCTTGCGAGGTCACAGCTTTTCCTTTTTTGCTTGTTCACTGAATAACTGCAATTTCTGTCTTTTTTTCCCCTTATGTTTCTACAATCACTGTTGTCCTTTGCGGAGTCCGCAATTTTCCATATTAGAATTGAGACCCCTGTTCTCCAAATGACAAGTTCAAATCGAGCAAAGGTCACATCCTGGATTTCTATGCAATCTGGGGCTGTGCTCTTCCAGGTCTGTGCTAGCTGGAAGGAGCAAAACCTCCTGAGTCCACAGTGCTCCTCCTGCAGAGGCAGCAAGTGCCTTTGAACATGCGTGGATTGCACAGGGCGATGCAGAACAGGAGATGCAGAACAGCATTTCGGTAGCCAGAAGTTCAGCAACAGATCTGGTAGTTGGTGTGTTATCAAATCTGTTTCAATGTAAGTATGTAAAATACTGTGATTGAGACACAAAGCAGGTACAAGGCTCCGCATGACTTTAGGCAAGCGACTTGCCTCGTTGGCAAATGGAACAACACCATCCCTCTTTGTCTGTTTAGTTTGCAAGCTTCTTGCAACCAACTTGCCTGTTACGTGTTTGCGCTGCGCAGCGGGGTCCTGGAATTGTTCATCCTCTTTTGGAGCTGCTCTGTTATAGATAACAGTGGTAAGTGAATTGGCCAAGGGCCTGTGAGAGAGCCTATTGCTTTGATGTTTGGAGTGGGAGCTTGCTCTGTGCAAGATGCTTTCCTGGAGGCTATGAAAGTCAGTGCAGTTAATGTTCTTTCTTTGTGTTAGCAGAAGCAGGATCTGCCCACACTGTTGGGTAGTGCTCAGGGATCTGCATAGACTCTACCACATTCTGTGACATTTGCAAAAGACTTGATTGTTTGCACCTCTGAGCATTTAGGCCTATAAATATTTATTAACCTTCTCTCAGACATGTATTGCAGCTAAGGCAGAAATGACCTTCCCTATGGCTGTGACTGGGGAAGAGGGGAACCCCTTCCAGGAAGGAGCTGGAAAGGCACAGGGCTCAGCCCCCGATACTTCAGCAGCCTGTTGTGGAGCAGAAGAGAGCCAGAGGAAGCAGCAAGGGTCAGAAAACGGGAGATGAGGGACTGCTGAGAGCAGGAATAGTTCTGAGCTCAGATGGCAACGCACCCAGGCTGAAGTGTGCGTGCAGAGCTCTGCCACTCCGGGGTTGTGTGGGCTCTGAACTGCCTTCCAGTGCCTTTCATTAGGGTAGATTGTCTTCACAGCTTCTAGAGAAAGGGATAAACTCTGTTCACTTCACCCGTGTAAGAAGGGTTTTAGTTAGCTGCTGGTGCTAACTAATGCTCTTGTTTCTTTAGTTTCAGCTACATAGTTTTAACACTGAAAATGCTTATTTTAGCCTCCTGGATGGCTACAAGGGATTACTTCCTTTGCCTGAAGTAAGCAGTTATTGATGGTAAAACGAAAGGTTGGTACATGTTTCCGTTAGTGTTGGAGCATGTGGACTGTCAAGGCAGGGATGGTCCAGGTGCCATGCAAAGCGCTTGCGCAAAGAATGATGTCCTGGCTGCTCGTGGGCAGGAGGTAGAGAGGGAGCCCAGAGCCACTGAGAAGCTGGGTTTAAACCTGTCCTGTGAGGGTCTCAGTGAGTCAGGGGTTGACTGGGGAAGTGGTGGACAGGGCAGAAGAAATGTTCTTATTTGCAGAGAAAAGATAAACTAACCCAGGTGCTGGAGGGAAATATTTATTAAGTTCTCAGCATAGCAGTCAGCATCCTCCGTCTGGTGTGCCCCAACTTAAAACATCCTATGTGCCAAATTAGGCTAAAAGAAGAATTCCCCTTTGCTTTAGGGGAGCAAAGATCATGCAGAATGGCATATACAGAGGAAATGGGAAGCCTTCTCACAAGGTACCCATCGATTCTTTAATAAGATGATAAACAACAGGCTACAGAATAATTGCACATCTGAGCTGCTTCAGCCTGACTGGCTGCTCTTTCTCAAAGCAGGCACCGGACTGCAGCCATGGGCAGTCCCCAGTCACCCAGCCTAGAGCCTAGCCCCAGGAGAACACCTTTGGATCAGGCACACTGCATCAGATTTCCTGTTCCACAGCCAGAAAGCCCCATTGAGCTGTGGTTTTTAACAGGTTTCAGTAGAAACAGCTATTTCTCAACCCTGTGTTGAGCTATGGGTCTGTCTCTGTTGACGCTGTTTCTAGGGCTCTATAGTGACACATTTATCTGCCTCTCCCTGTTCTAACCATGCTCTGTGCTCCAGGGTTTCTGAGCACCAGTTTCAGTGGTGCTAAATCATGGGAGCCCAGTTCTTTGTACCTTCACAACAGCTCCCACATAACCCGATTATGTAGTACATAAGCAGGAACTTGGGAATAATATTGCTTTAGGAAACCTAAATACGTGAAGAGTAGCTTGTACCATAGAGCTGAGGTTGTTGCAATGTCCTCGTTATTGCTGTGACTAGGATTGCGTTGCCAGGGATGCATCCAGATGTCTGTGTGATGTTCATGTTCTGTCCATTTAACCAAATGCTGCAGTTACAAATACTCAGTATCAGTGGTTTGTCCTGGCATGAATCGTGGCTGCAGTTTGAAGTCAAGAGGAGGATCATTTTGAACCTGGACCCAACAAAAAGGCATTTGTCTTTGGTGACACTGCAGTGGTGGCCTGTAACTTCTGTGTATAATCCAGTATGAGTTTGTGCTCCTTGGGACTGCTCCCTTGAATGAGTTTCCTGCTGCTGGTTATCTGAACCTTGAACTTCAGCTGAGGGGAAGGAATTGGAACAGAATTGCACAGAAAAAAGGATCTCAAAAGATCCAGACAACACATAGCTAATGGGGATTGCAGAAACATTTTGATGTTCATATGCTAATTGCATCCCACTCCCTTACAAACTGCAATCACCTCATTGTTTTTGTGCTCTGTGTTTCTGAAAAGATTTCATTGAAGCTTCTTTAATGAGGCAGACACAGAGAATGAAAGAGGTATGTTGTGGATGGAAATTTCTTGTGGATGCTCCATGTTAATTCTTCTTTGATTTCATCTTAGCAAACTTGTTCACTTTAGAGGCAGAATCCAAAATTGGTTTAATTGAGAGACCAGCCGGTTCCAAACTGGCATCCTTGAGACAAGCTGAGCTCCTTCTGAGCCATCGGTCAGGTGGGTACTGCAGTGTCCTGAGCTGCTCCTCTCCCTCCTGGGATGCAAGAGGGATGTTCCTGTCCCCTCTGAACAGCTTAAGGGCGATGCTCTGGCAGACTCAGAGCCTCTGGGAGATGCTGCATGTCCTGCAGCAAGTACTGTGCAGGTGTTGCTGCTGGGTAGTGCAGCTTTGCATCTCCGCAGTGTAGAGCCCAAGCCAGGCTCATGGTTTGTTGGTATATTCCTTCTGTGCTTTGGTTTTGTGAGGGCTGCTGTGAGAACTGGTGTGGCTGCACGTGTGCCTTAGGGAGTCCTTAGTGCCATTAATTATGATGTCTATAGGCTCTTCCTCGGTTCTTTGTGTATGCAGACAGTAACCCTGTGGGCAGCAGCAGCATTAATGCCTTCTTTTTGTTGTCTTAATGTGGTGCTGCAATAAAAAACAACTTAAATAAATGAGTGGAGAAGAAGATGAGGCTGTTGCCAGGGAAGGATTCACTGCGGTGGTTTCTGTTTTGTCTGTCTTGGTTTTATTTATTTCTCCTATTTGTTGCTATTAGGAGGGACAGTTTGCATATGAACTGTGGCATGTGTAAGTGTAGCTTGGTAAAGATGGTTTAGGTGGAATAGGAGTGGCCCTAAATCTCTAGCAGGGGCATGATGAGAACCCCAACACTCCCAATACTGAGCACAGTTGGAACAGCTCTCGCCGTTCTCTGGCATTTGTAACATCAGCTGATACAACTGAAAGGACAAGTCTTACAGCAACAAAATGTGGAAGACACCTGGAATCTCATAAGATTTCCAGACCAAAATGTTTCCCTGGGAAGTAGCTGCAGTTTCTGCCTTGAGGGTGGATTCATGTTGGAACATGCTTTTTCCTAATTTTAGCACATGCATCTTGGGGAATGAAGCCACAGAGTCTGTGGGAGTCTGAGATTTTTAGGGCCAGGATCATCTCAGCTGACAGCAGCATAATGCAGTGTTCAGCAGAAAAAAAAAGCCCCGGCCAGCGAGTCCTTCACTGCGCAGGCAGCGAATTAGACTTCATGTGAGCACAAGTCAGCCACGTTTTGAGCTGAGAGGTCCAGTCCTCGCTCTTTCCTGAAGCCTTTGGGATGCAGTTATCTGTTGGGAATGAATGTAGTGCTTCTGCTGTGTAACAGACAGGTAGAAAAGTGACAAGAAGTCCAGGGGAAACTTCAATTGCCACATGAGAGTGTAGCTGCAACTCCTGGCTCACAGTGATGGTCTGTGATGAATCTCATCTTTTATCCTGTTTGAAGAAAAACCACCCTTGAAAACATTCTGTTGTTCCTATATGAAGACAATACCTCTAAGTGTGAGAAATCACATCCCACTCAGCCAAGTCAAAGCCTTCAGATTCATCAGCTGTCTGCTTGCTTCACTCCTTTTGACACTCCTGGATCCCTCCCCCACTAACACACTCCCTGTTTTCCCTTTGGAGTCATCAAAGACAGGCACTGCTGTGTTTAAAGAACATAAACTTGTGATTTGATGGCATTATGATCAGCTGAAGATGGGGTCCTTTTGTTCCTGTTTCATTGCTTAGACATGTGCCAAGACAAATTGAAATGTAAAAATAGGTGTCCTTGTTTCTGGAAGCGTGTTCTAGGAACTACAAGAGGGTGAGAATCGAAGGACTCCTGTGACTTTGGGCCTGGCTTTGTTACTGATCAGTCATTTGGCTCTGACTCAGTGGCAGGACAAGGAATTCATCGGTCGT
>NW_009913988.1:56583-79256 GCF_000696875.1 Nestor notabilis
TATGAGCCCTTTCAGCCCAGTAGAGAAGACCTTGAAGATCACTTGGTACCACCTTAGTGATAAACACGTATCAGAGCACTGAGCTCTTCGTTTTGAAACAGGTTTATTAAGTCACATGTAAGTTACGAAGGCACCAACTCTTCATTCTAACAGCCTGTTTGACCCACAGCAGTTGCAGTCTCTAGTCCTTACTGTAATACGCATCCTGAGAGGGTCTTGAGCCATCCAAGAGAACACTAGTACACAGTGGTAAGGGAGAGTCAGACCTTGGCTGGGGCTTTAAGGGCCTCTTGGTTAAATAACATCCTATGAAGTAAATAAAAGCACGTGGCCTTATTCCTTGTGGTGCTGAGATTTCTCAGCAGTGTTTCAGATCAAGTCCCCAGTTACTACAAAAGCTTCTCCAGCACTTACCATCCTACAAAACCATATCTGTGCTCCCAGAGGTGATGAAGGAGGTGGCTGCTCTTTGCTATTGTGCAACCAAAAAAAAGCCGTTTCTAATATAACTACACAACTAAAGCACCAGCAGTGGCCCTATCACCAACAGGCACAAACAGCAGCACAGCCACCCGCACTGTGGAAATGGATCAACTGGCACTGATTCTTCCAGAAGGATGGCAAATAACCCCCCGTGTTTTCTAGGCTCCCTGCATAATGCTCATTATAGTGTCATGTAAAATATACCAAATTCATTTGGAAGCTGTAACTTAATGTTATCCATAAATGAGTTCAACAAAACCTTTTCAAAAGGCATTTTAGTTTTGAGCAGGGAAGTGTTTTACTGTCCTCCATGTTCCAGGGTGGATGCACACCCCTCCAGGAGCAATTCACATTGCAGGGCATGGTGCTTGCATTTTTCACTCCTTGTCTGTTTGGGAGGTTGGTGTCAGTTTGTTTCCCACGTGACTCTTCAGCCTGACAAAAGAAGAAAACTAACATTCCATTTCAAGTCTTGAATTGGAGAATCGGCTTTGAATTTCCAGATCCTCTGCCATGGGCTCCCTGGGTTTCCCTGGGCAGATCTAGCTGCTTACTGAACCTCTGCTGGACTTCATTAGCAGCAGATGTTCACATCTTTTAGAGTTCAATTAACTGATACTCTCTGTGTGTACCTCCTGTAGCTGAAAACTACTGTTATCTTTATTTTATAGTTAGAGGAGCTGAGTGGCTCCAGGGTCCACCTACACAAGGATATTAAAGAATCCATATAGCAAAGATGAGGATTCAGTGTTGGCTGCAGCTTTGCTGACACAGGTGATCAGGCTGTGCCGGGTGGTCTTCGGTTGGGTTTTATTGAATCAGATGTTAACCTTTCTACTGGTTTTTAAGCTATTGGGTTGACTTTTCACTGCGTCGTGTTCTCTGCTGTGGAGTTAGATGAGCTGTTACGGGGTGACGGCCCATGGGGCTGGGTCTCCGAGGCTGCTCCAGCCTAAGCAGGGCTCTGGCTTTGCTTGCTCAGGTGTAATGGAGTGAGTTGTGATCACTGCAGTGGGAAGATCAGGGGAAATGAGACAGACCTGCAAGAAACCAGGTCCTGCTTTTCCCTTCTTCATGGGAACAGCTGGCTTTGAGTGGAAGTCTCCCGCCAGCCCCAGATGTGCAGCCGGGTAGCCCAGGTAGCACTAGCTGCCTCTGCGGTGCCTCACCTTGCACACACTGTTCTCAGGAACACAAGGTGATGGCAGGAATCTCCATCTGTGCTTGTGTATTAAGGCTTCTGTTGCTTTCTGGAAAGGTCTTGGTGGTGGTGCTAGAATGGGTCCTTTATTGCCCTGTCTCAGTCTTAGGAAGCCTTTTTAAACTGCACAAAATGAGCTGATTCACTGGTGGCATTTCCTTCTTTTCAATCAAAAACTCATCTCCATCAAAGAGGAAATCGAGTTGGACCTAAAATGGCCCTTTGCTGCATCCCCCAAAACATTCTTGTGGTGAGAGGATGCTGCTGCAGTGATAAATATGCTGCTTTCATGACTTTAATAATTAAAAATGCACTTTAAAAAAATCCTTCTGCACACACTATAGAAGGTCTATTGCATTTATTGTAGCCTCTCATGGATCCTTAAGGTTTTATGGGCACTTTAAAGCAGAAATAAAGATCCTTTTTATTTTCAAAAAACAGATGTCTTTCAAAGTACCGTCCTATTCCACACAAGTGTAGCTATTTTCTCTTTAAGATGTTGCATCTGGACTACAGTCTTTTGCCTTTCCTTTTCTAGAGATGTGCAGTTTAAGGCAGAAGAAGTATCACTGAGGATCAGAGTGGATCCTCAAATGGAGTTGTGTGCTTGTTGTCACAGTCACATATGGATGTGGCAGATAACCCTCTGCTTCCACTTTCCACCTGTAAAATGAGGATAGTGCTTGTTCTGTTCCCACATGGCAGCTCCTAATGAAGCTCATGGGTCCTGCAGAGTATCCAGATCACTGTGGTTTTGATTCTGGAATTATCCTGGCACTGCAGAGAGAGGAGGTACCTGAGAGTATTGAAGTAGCAGACACTACCCAGCTCTGTCTTTAACTGCTTGGTTGGACTGCGGAATATCAAAGAGTAAGAAAACCCAACGAATTAAAAGGAAGTCCTGTTCCTATAGCAGAGTAATGTATATGCAGTTATTTGAGATTCATCTGGGGAATCTCCCAGAGAAACAGAACTCCTGCAGCTGGGCTGGGATATGTATTTGTTTTCATTATGACTTTGTGGCAGAAAATGTCTTTCAAAGGCAATAAAGGAAGATAGTAGGTGAGAAGAATGGGTGATATTGGGGATATTCTTTCCTCCCACCTTGCTGCTTGTATGTGCGTGCTATCTTTTGTGAGCTCTGCTACATTTATAATGAAGTTTCTTTAAGTTTGGCAGCTGAGGACAGTTTGCAACAGATCAGCTGCAGTACAGAGGCACTGTGGTGAATGCTCTAGGAAATCAAAAGGACTGAAAAGCACCAGTTTGACTAATGGGATGGGTTTGCTGACAGGCTTTGGTTACATTCCCTCTACTACGAGCAGGTTTGGTGCAAGTGGTTTGCAATGGTGCAATCACCAGCGTGTGTCACTGCTGTCAGTGTGCTGGGTGGTGGTGAAGCCATTTCCAACCTTCAGCTCCTTCATCCCACCCACCCCATCCAATTCTCCTTCCATGCACATTGAGCTGTTTTTAAAGCACATGGCATGTATTTGTGGGGCTTCCCATTAAACTGCTTCTGCCATTTGACTTCCAAAGTAGGATGGAAAAATCCCTGCAGCCCAGTATTGTGGTAGGGGGAGGGCAGAGAGGATCGTAAGCCCGATTGCTGGAGGAAGCTGATATAAATCAAAGCAGGTAGTTAAAATGAAGGCAAAATTAAAAGAGATTTCTTTATTACTAGAAACTCTTCAGTTTTCAGCAACTGAATTGGGAATAAGGAATGCAATGTGCTATGCCATAGTCTGTAAGATAAGGATGTAGGTGAAATCCCTCCTGAGTAACATAATGAGGTTAGTAAGGATAGCTGTGCCTCCCCAGTTAGGGGCTATGGGGGGCCAGCCTCTTATGGTCTTGGTGGAAGACACTGCGATGGCCAGCTGGGATGTTCTAATGGCTTGAAAGTCTAATAAATAGCAAATCAAAATGTCTGTAGTAAATAAAATACATGCTAATGCTTGGAGGGGGTTTTGCAGCAAACTCATGTGCAAAGCTACATGTAAAAGAATCCATTGCCTTAAAAGAGACAAAACTCTGGTCTCCAGTGTGGTTATAGTTGTGGACTTGTATGCTCTTTCCTTCCTGAAATTAGATGCATTTTTTGTCTTAATATTCACTAATATATTCAAAGCTAACATTGCTTTGCAAAAATGATGTGCCACTGCTGCCTTCAGTCACTGAGGAGTGGGGGAAGGTTTATTTTTATAACTGCCAGCAGGATGTGATAGTGAGAGATTTGTATTTATTTCACCTGAAGAGGCATTGCAGAATGATGAGGCACAACTCAGTGATGAGCTGAGCTGACCTTGATTTCCCTGCAGCCTGGGATGGAGGTTCTGTTACCACTGTACTGTCTACAGGACAGAAAGGGTCTTGCTGTGCTAATTGCTGCCAATCCCATTAAGAAATGACTTCTACTGAAGTCGTGCCTGTTTTGAATGGTTCTGGGAAACATTAAAAGGTTTCAGTGGAAGCAGTTTATTATTCCTGTCACCCTGTTGGAAGAGGACCCTTTGACAGTTGGTTTGCTAGTTGGGGACCTCTCCTTCTGGGCCACTCTCCAAAGTGGGTGACCCTGGCACAGCCCGTCCCCTGTAGCCCTGACACCCTGCACAGCTCAAGCCAAGGTTTGCCATCCTAATGCTGGAAAGCATCGTTGTCCCATACCAAGCTTTAGAAGCACTCCAGCCCCCATTCCGTCTGCACTTAATGGTGATGGACCTATTAAAACTACCACTTCAGCTCCCTCGAAATACATGATGTGTATGTCCTTTGAACGTAAGTAGCTTTGTCCCTCAGGTCACTGCCACAATCTCTGTGCTAGATGTGTAGAAGAAAACAGCAATATAGCCAAAAGCTACAATCGCTTTCTGCAGATAATTCCTCCTCTTTCTCGCACTTCTGATATATCAGATTACCTTATCAGAGCCACTGGTTGAATTATAATACCATTTATTATAGCCTATCAATCAGATTCCATCATGTGCAATCCTTATTATGCATAACATGCCTTTCCTTCAGGAAATGATATAAAAGAGGGGAAAAAATAAAGGCAGGAGTATTGCTTTTGGCAGGTTTGTTAACTGAGAGGTTTGTCCAAAACTTGACAGAAACAACAATGTTTTGCAGTCTGCAGGAACTGTCTAGATATTTAAGGGGAAAAAATAAAAAGCCACGACGCAAAGAAATCTGCTCTTCAAAAGACAGCTGATAAAGTGATTTATCCCCTTGGGTTGCTTTCATAAAGATTGTGGTCTCTACAATTCGACAGCTGTTTGAAATCAATGTAGGAATAGGATGTTTTGTATTATGGTACAATTGGAGAGCGACATGTCACTGCGTTTGGCGCAGCTCGGGAGGTGTCGTGGTGTTACACACCAGAGAACAGCTCTAAGTTGTCCACTTGTGTGTTACAAGGCCAGTCAGGCAGTCGGTGCATTCTGAACAGCACAGTTCAAGCTGGGTGGGTGATAAAGTGGCTGGTGAAGGGAAAGCAGCTCTGTGGTGGTGGTGGTGGAGATGATGCAAGCTGAGTGTGCTTGATGTACAGCTGGCGTAGACTGAGTTGAGCTTATTGAAGAGGTTCTGCAATTAGTAAATTAGCTTTACTGGCTTGACCTGCACCTTCAAAAGCAGCGTGTAACTGTAACCTGCTCTAGATAGCTGGCTTAAGATATGTACAGGCTATCACAGCTCTCTTGGTCTGCTCACTGTCAGATTTCTTTAACGAAAGGGGGTTCAGTGTTTCATTTGTAGTGAATATGCTTAAAATCTCCCGGAGAACACAGACAACTCTTCAGTCTGTGGGAGTTGCACCATGTTGCATTCTGCAGCAGCTCATCACAGGAGGCAGAAGTAGGGACCAGGCAAGTTCTGTGTCAGAACCAAAAACAGAGTGAGCTCCCGGATGGATCCTGGGAGATTTTCACGGAAGCACAAGAGGAGATGGAATATTTTTCCTTCAGCTTTACAGTGAAATCTAGACTTTAGCTGCTGGGATATTTCTAGCTGCTGGTGTTGCAGGGAACAGCGTGGTCAGATCTCAAGATGTTTGGCAGCATCTTTATTACCTTTGGAAAAACTTGGGGAGAATGTGATCTTTGTTATGCTGGGACCCATCCAGAGGATGCAGATGGATGGGTTTGTCTCTGCAGTGAGACACTTCCTTGCAGTGCAAGAAATGCAAATGCAATCATCGAGCTTTACCCTCCCCTCAAAACAAACAATCAGCAAAGTGGCTCTTAGAGGCTGACATACAACAGAAACCAAGAAAAGAAATGAGCCTGACCCAGGCAGTAACTAATCCAAATCACGTGCAGAATAAACCCCAGCCCTCAAATGAACCAAAACTGCATCCCCACCGCCAACAGAGTGTTACCTAATGAGAGAACTGCAGTTTGATTTAGGCTGGATGATTTTTGCATCTTGGTGTGAATCTCACCAATGTTTTTAACAATGGTCTCTCCTTGTGTTCATTGTGACATGATAGAGAGAAACTTCAGAGCAGTTGTAAGGAAAAAGGAGTCATTATTTTTGATAAATTATGTACCATGGTCAGGGTAATGAGTAGCTCAATCCATCCTTCCTCTCTTAGGACTCAAGCACAAAAGGAAAACAAGATTTCAAGCTTTTGAACATTGAATCAGTGACGGAGACAGTACACATACATTTTAAAGTGACATTAAGGTCACTGAACATTCGTTCTTAGAGACAGGGTTATAGTGACATGGCAATTATTGATTTATTTATACTTTTTATTTAACCCAGAGCCTGTCTCCTCATGTGTGTTTGTTCATATCTTATTCTGGTTTTCCCTTTTCCTTGTGCTTCAACCTATCACCATTTTCAGGTGATTAAGTTGTACAACCACAGAAGGACCAAAGGTGTGTGGAATGTGTTACAGTGCAGCCCTTAGTGCCAGGGATGCCCTTTTCCAAACTGCAGCTTTACCTGCAGCACGTGGGGCTCTTCGGTGAATCTGTCTGCAGGTTTGTGCAGTCATGGCTAATGCCAGGGAGAGATTTGTAATTAACAGTGGTCTGAGTCTTGGGGCTAGACTTTAGCTGATATAAATCACTAAATCCTCATTGAAATCAGCTGGAACAGAGAGGTTTGGAATAACAGCTCCAAACAGGGTGTGAAAGGCTAGAATGACTCTGGGGGTGGAGAAAGCAAGGGCTGGGGCTGCGAGGACCAGCCGGGGAATGTTGAGCACAGTTATGGCTGGAGATGAGCTTTGGGCTGAGAACTAGATCCCTGCCTGGTGCTACTGAGCCATCGGTGGGTGCATCACTAACCATCACTAGCTGCTGCTCCGGGCTCTGTGGACAGGGTTGGCTGGTGGGAAGAAGTGAGTCTGTGCTGGGGGTCTGGGCAGACCCATGTGTCACTGCTGCCTCCATGTGCTCCACGTTGGGTGAGGGGCTCCAGCCTTGTGCTGCTTTCAGATAGGCTTCTGCTTTGAAAGTGCCAGTGTAGCACTTCATCTTCTCCTGCTGAGACACCCAGTGTGTCTATTAGCTCGATAATTGCTCACCAAAGTTCCTGTTTTCAGAGCAGTGATAACAGTTGTTAATCACATGCTGAGCTAGGATTATACCTCCTATGCCAATCCCATGCGTGATGCTGGAAACTCAACACACACCAACCCAGGAAGTTTATTAATGCAACTGCAGCAACTCATTGAGCTTTACTTATGGTGGGCGTTAAGTGCCTGAAGATGGAAGTCACATTCAAAGACATCTAATGAGGAATCACAACAGTCTTGTGGGCAGCAAGTTCATTCTCCAGCTTTTCAGCTGGGGAGAGGATTGCAGCTGGCAGAGAAATGAGATGAAAGTGGCAGTAAAGAAGAGAGCAGCAGAGCAGCACAAAGACACTACTGGGTTGTTGGTGAATCCCTGAAGCCATAGGGACTCGTAGTGTTGGGCCATGAGGAAAAGTGTTAATGCTGCATAGACTGGACGAGGTTTTCTGAAGCAGAGGACTGAACTGGTGTAATTAGTGAAACAGCAAGTGAGCTGATGCTGCAGAACCCAGGAACTATGAGAACATGCTTTAAAAATAGCATTTAAGTCAGTTTGTGTCAAGCAAAGTAACAACAGAGTAAGTGCAGTCTGTCCATCTGCGAGCAGGTGAGACGAGTGCGACACAGCCTGATGGTTAACAGGAAAGCAAAGTTCACAGTAAACCTCCTGTGCTTACAGTGAAGCATCTCTCTTTCACCAGCATAAGATGGAGGGCTCATTTCTGCCCTACAGCTGCCGAAGCATCAAACCAATTTAAAATACCTGTCAGCAAAGTGATGGCACTGTGGGAGTATCTCCTACTGCCCCCGGATGTATGTGTGCCATGGGACGGTCATGGGATGTCGAGGTGTTGTGTTACTGCTCAGTGTTGTTTATTTCAGAGCCAAATGTAGGGGAAACGGGGCTGAAGGGTCTGTAAAGTTCAAATGATAAATGGGAAGAGAGACTTGCAAGTCTTGCAACAAAGATGTCAACAAAATCTAAGCTGTGGGGAGAAGAGATTTTGGTTCTTATCTACTTACTCCCAGTGGTCGTCCCTGTTGACTGGGTACTGAAAGGTCAACAGGCCTTTCAGTGCCCAGTCCTGAACAGCTTTGCCTAGTGGGCAGGGAAATGATAAGCAGGAATATGCTAGCCAAAATGGAGTGTAAGTCTCCCACTGGGAATACAAAGCTAACTTCGGAGTGGGATATGTTCACTAGACCTGCACTGGTTATGGACCTAGTCGATATATACCTGTAATTTAAATATCTCTGCAATTCAGTTCATTCTGGTCTTCAACCTAAAATTCCCTGAAGGATTTCCCTGCAGCCTAATGTTCTGTTCGGGTAGCTGGAATGTGCGATGGTGGAGCTAGAATCTCTTGCTGAGCATCCGGATTATGTGCTTGGTTTGGAGATGCCAAAGAAGAGTAAGTGATTCAGGTGAGCTTAAGCCATTACACAAAGTTGCTGCTGAGGAAAACAAGGGGTTTCTTTCTTCATTCTGAACCCCTGGAAGTAAATCCTGAGTTGATCGGATCCAGCTCTGAAAGGGAAATGTGCACTGTCAGTTCAGTGCTTAAACTCAGCAGCAGAGTTTTCCCCTTCAGTTTCCTGTGTTTGTTGTCCTTTAAACATCAACAGCACAACAAGTCCAGCATCTTCCCCTCACAAAGCAGCGGGGAGCAAGGCCAGGGAAGAATTTGTCCAGTGCACAGCAGAGCAAGGCTTCCTTCCCGTCGGGCAGTCATGAGCTGCCCCGGGGAGCAGCAGGACTGGTGAATGGGGCCCTGGGCTCAAGGTTCCTGGCTGAACTTCCTTTTGGAAGTGTTTATCCAAAGCCAAATGCAGAGGGGAGAGAAGGAGAGGAGACAAAACAGCTCAACAACAAAATGACTGCTGCGGGAAGGAGAAAGCTGCTTTTAGTGGATGATGCTGGCACAAACAAACAATTTTCTCCCCCTTTTGACTTAATTTTTCCCAGCTGACTTAATCTTTCCGTGCTTGTGTTTTGCATAATAAGGCTGCAGATCCGCTGCTGTTTCAGGCCAAACCATGGGGCAGTTTCTCCTTTTCCTTCTCCTGCTTTTGTCTATCAAAAGAGGCTTATTCAAGCCACTTCAGATGGGCCTGGTTACGACATGGTGGACCCAGCCAGCACATCCTGGCTGCAGGAGCTGATAGGCTTTGAATGTGGTTTGGCAGCACTTGTTACAGAGAGTGTCTCAGGTTGGTTCTTTGGCTCTGCAATGTGCAAATACAGATTTGTTCACTATCCCTGAGTTAGGAAAATCTCCTCAAGGCTGCTCTCCAAACAGAAGGGATCATTCTGAGAAACCTCTTTGCACTGGGTCTGCCTTCCTTGGATGAACGGAGATGCATCCCACATTGTTGTTCTTCATATGGCACGGATGAGATGAGGGAAGGACCGCTGGGAGTGCTGTGCATCTCCAAGTGCAATATTGCCAAGACTCCTGCTGTTTTCCCCTTTATTTCTGTGGTCACAAAGTCTTGCTGCCCCGCAGTGAGCGCCTGCTGACTCCTGCCTCCCAGGCTGTGCTGTTCAGGGAAGCGGGAGGATGCTCACATATCTTTAATATCCTTTGCCTCACTGTGAGGCCTTCTACAGCCAGATCAAGTTCTAACTTGAGGGGTAGCTCTGGTTCTTTGGTGAAAAAGGCTACCAAAATGTTTTGGGAAGTCACAACTGGAGATGGGAGATCTCTTTTCCTACTGAGAAGATTCTTGTGTTTAGTGAACCCAACTGGAGAGGCCGGTTCCTGTGCCGGAGTCACAGAAACCAGAACCCAATTTTTCTGTCTTATGCTCTGCAGCAACAGTGATCTGGAGGAAGAGTAACGAGGTCAGGTGAAAACAGGCAGTGAGTCCACAGCTGTGCCCAGCCAGCTCAAAATCCTCAGTTCCGGAATGAAGCATCAGACAACTGCGGTTGTCACGCTGAGGGTGTCATTCTCGGCAGCCTTGCTGAAGGGATTGGACCCTTGTCCACCCAGAGGAGCCCTGTCCTACAGCTTCAGAGGAAAGAAATCGAGCAGGTACAGTGGCGAATCCAGAAGCAGGGGAAGGGCTCTTGGCATAGGCGGTGTGACCCGGCGCTGTTGGCAGTGATGGGTAGTGGCTGTCACAGCACAAGGGTGCCTCTTCCTCTCTCCTCCAACCTCACTGCCTGGCACCCACAAAGCAGTGGTGGTTTGCCAAATGCAGGAGCTGGGGATAAACAAATTTGTTATGTAAGTTTTCAGCTGCCAGGAAATGTGATGATTTTTGACTCCTGCTGCCTGACTTGAGTAATGGATTCAGGATGGAGAAGGTGCCTAGAGAAATGAGAGGCTTTCGTTTATTTCAGGCCACAGTTGACATTGTAAATAAACTTACAAGGCCAAAAGCTGCAGTTAGGGGTAAATAACTGTGCCTCTCTGATCTGGCCTGTAACATTCCTCGTGTTTATTTACCATTAGAACTTAAATTGCTACAGCAAACTGCTTAATAACTGCTGTGTGTGATGCCCTGAGTGACCTGGCTGGGATGGACAGAAGCCACCATGCATTATTCACTGATGTCCTTTGGGACCTATCTTAGAAACCTCCTACCCTGACACATTCATTAGCACAGATGATGGTTCTGAGCAGCGTAACTAGTGGCCTTCTTTCTTCTGCATCCTCTGGCTGCATTTCTAGCTACAGGCAGCCTGGACACAGCACTTCTGTTCAGCCCGTGCTGGGACCAGATTTACCACTGGGCTTTGTCCAGGTCTCTGACTGTCCTGTGGGAATGAAGAACTTGAAAGACTCTTTCCTGACTGGCTGTGCTGCAGTTGTCAGCCGGCCCCAGTGTCTGGTGGCCATTTAAGACTGTTCTTCGACTTTGCAATAAAAAGGAACGTTACAGGAGGTTACTGGAGTTTGTGAAGCACAAGGAGAGCAAAAAGTTGCATCTAGATGCAAAATGATTTTATTTTTAAAAGCTCTTTTTGTTTAACTTATGCCGCATCTCAGAGGTAAAGTGTGTAATAGTCCATAGAACAGTTGTGCAGACTTGATGCATTTTATCTTTATGTACTATGTGAAAAATTACAAATGGAAGGGTTTACTTGCTTTAAACCACTTTCCACTTAACTGGCAATACAGCTATATCCGAACCAGATGATTTTGTTATGAATAGTAAGTGAATAGTATGATGTGACTTCTCCATGAGGTTTTGAAGCTCCCCTATCGCAAAGCACTTATCAAAGCTGTTAGGAAGTAGTTTGAATTAATGGCTAAACTCACCGGTGATGGAGTGATTTGTTAAGCTCAGGCTCAGGTGTGATGGGGCTCATCCTGGGCTGGTTTGTCTGTGTGGCACTGAAGCAAGAGAGGGATCAGCTGAAATGGAAGTGTTGGGAAGGACTCGGGTCCTGGTATAAAATACACTGGCATAACCCCGAGAAGGCACTTGTGGAGTGCAGCAGCACATGGGCTTGCAGGCCTGGGACAAAGTGGATCAGTCAAGCAGCCAAAGGGAAACTGCCACCCTGCCTGACCAAGTCCACTGCTGGTGTCCTGGGCTTATTCTCCGAGGTGCTGAGTACTTTGGATTCCTGCCTGCCGTCCGCAGGAGCCAGGGGCAGACAAGAGCCCTCCAGGCTCAGACACTTCCTTATTGCAGACCATCCAAATAATACTTGAAAGAATCTTTAGAAACAACTACCTTAAAGTCAGACTCTGGCTCTTAATTGTAATTTATGTCAGGGAAGTTGAGCAGACTCTTTGCTTTCCCAGTGTGCAATCAGTCATGTTTTGAGGTATACAAACAAACCAGGGAAAATCGGAAGGTAAAAAACAGTGACTAATGATCCTGTGCTCAAGCTGTGGATGCTGGTATTCTAATTCATTCCCTGCCACTCCAAGGTTACCTTCTTTCCTTTAAAGACCACTAAATTGGGAAGCTTCTTTTCTGAGGGATAAGAAAATCTTACAACTTAGCAATGGCATCTTGATCTGGGTGAGCCTGGGTGTGAGCTGGGGCAAAACGCAATCTAAATGGCCTGGAATTCTGCGAAACATGGATCTTTAGTACTGTGCTTGGCCAGGCTCCCGGGAATTAAGATTGGAGTCAGCCACGGGTTTAAAGTTTATGGCAGATGAGGGTCTAGGCCTTCACCTGCAGTGTTCCAGCTCTTCCATGGACTGACCATCGCCGAGCCCGTTGTCCAACTCATTCATGCATATGGAAATACAACACTCACCGTGCTCGGATCCCCTGTGTAAGCTGTGGGAGACCGGGCAGGAGTTCATGGAACTGCATCGCTCTTGGTGCGAAGTACGATCAGCACCGGAACCTTGCCAAGGGCTGGCTTTGCAGTGGACTCGCGGGGCAGCCTGTGTAACGGCTCTCTGCTGTCAGGGTGCTTTCTGTGGCCCACTGTGAGTTCAGGTTAACTCTGTGCTGGTGCAAGCCCCCATGTAGAGGCTGAAGAGGGCCCCGTGCCCATTTTAACACCAGCGTGGGCTGCCTCAGCAGCTTTCTGGCCCGGCCGCCGAGTCTGGTGTTCCTTACGAGGCTGTGCATGGTCAGTACCGACTGACGCCTCTGGCTGTGAGGTCGAGCTCCTGCTCTTGGTGCGGATCAGTGCCAGCTCTCACGTGCCAGCTGCTCACACCACTATCCCTACAACGACCCTCAGATCGTGACAAGCTCAAAGAACATCCACTTTTGAGCTCTGTGGGCAAATACTTGTGTGTGATGTGTTTGCACATGTGATAGGTGATCTGCAAAGCAAGATGCTGGGTGATGCAGCCAACTCTGAGCGTCGTCTGCTGAGGAGCCCTAAACAGCTTGCATTTGTTTTGGAGTGAAAATCCTCCAACTGCTTTTGTGTCAACCCTGAAACACATCCCAAGATCTGTGCTGCTGGGAAGCAGGGCTTGCAATGGAAGGGGCTCAGCACAGGGCTCGTGTGAGTGCTGAGATAAAATGCCATATTCATAAGCTCACCATGTGCAGAATAACTGCTGAGTGGCCTGGGCCAGATGCTGATGTCAGCTCCTCCGGCGCATTTCCACTCCTTCCAATGGATGATTCTGGCTTTGCGTTGGAGACTGGCTTCTGGCCAAAGAGCTTTGCCTTTGGTCAGATCAGACAAGTTGACTCTCAAGGACAGACAAGACCTTGCAGATAGCAAAGCACTGCTGCAACCTGCTGCCTTCCCCACCGCGCGGGAAGTCACGGCGGAGCTGTGGCTCCTGGGACCCAACCAGAAGGTGAAGCCGTGGGGAGGCGAGTCCTGTCCCACTGAGGATCTGATGCTTCGTTTTCGGTTTGATGGGGACACTGTTCCTTCCCCGAGGGTTTCTGTGTTCCATTCGGGTGACCTCCTGCAGTGACACGTGTTTGTGTGAAGGCCTGTGCATGCAACCAGATGGACAGGCAATGTCTTCCCAGCCTGTGCAGCCCGGGAAGCTCTGCCCTTACCTGAGGTGTCAGGGCAGAAGGGGGCTTTCTTGAGAGACCCTGTGTGTGCGCCATGACTGGCTGCGATGCTCCAACCTACCAAGCTTAGACTCTTTGGGCAGAGGGAAGTGTCAGACCTCAGGAGGCATAAAGTCCTTGCTGAGCTATTTCTGCTGTGTGGGTGACAGGCAAACTGAGTGCAGCGTTTTAAACCTGAACGAGCACAGGGTTGTTCCTCACCATCGAGAGCTGGGTCACTTGGGCTGCACTTCTAATGCTGCTTCAACTCCTCAGCATTAATGAGGAGCAGAAGGGTTCCTCATCAAGGAATGCAGTTCCTGTTATCACACTGGAGAGGGAGGGATGTGATACAATACAGGGAAAAAGTATAATGACACTTGAAAGAATACATGCAGTTTGGGGGAGCTGTGTGGAGCCTGATAATAACACTGGGCTTGTCACAGAATCATAGAATGGTTTGGGTTGGAAAGGACCTTCAGGTCATCTGGTTCCAACCCCCTGCCATGGGGGGGGTTGTCTTTCTTCTGCTTTTATTTAGAACTCCTTGTAGCTGAGCTGAAAGTTTAATAACAATATTGAAGCAAGAAAACAAAAATCAAATACCCTACAAAGTGCTTCTGATTGAAAGGCTTGTGTGAGAACCTAGAAAGGATCATACTTGATAATGAGTCACTTCATCTCATTGACCTGATGAAGAGCTGCTGTTTGTCATTTCTGCCCTTCAAAGCCAGGGCAGCTCCCAGGAAGGAAGGACCAGGTTCCTCTGAGCTCGGTGCAGAAGTTACCTGTTGATTCCCAGCACTTCAGATCAGACCTGGGGCGTCTGATGCTCTGAGGTGTCCTGAGGAGTAAAGGCACCGTCTGGTCCCAAGAATCGTCTCACAAGAGCTGCCACGCTTCTGGCACTGCCTTTCGGAGCTCTTGACTTCCAGGCTCCTTTGTCTGATTGTACTGACCTGCACAACGTCACCTTTGCAGCTGACAAGCTCCGGAGCAGCGGTGACAGCAGCAGATCTCAACCCTCATGGGTTCTTGCCATGTTTTCCTGCCCTGCTGGGTTGCTGGGAGAAGGCTGGGCCAGGCAGCAACCCTGAAGCGGAGGAGGATGGAGGAGGTGGAAACGGGGAGGAGCTGGGGAAGAATTCCCAGGCTGCTTTGGCCAGTGTAAAGTCTTGTGATGGCAGAATGAAATCATGTGTCAAAGATGACCCTGCCAGTAGACTC
The DNA here is from genome assembly GCF_000696875.1 of Nestor notabilis. Classification (NCBI taxonomy): domain Eukaryota; kingdom Metazoa; phylum Chordata; class Aves; order Psittaciformes; family Psittacidae; genus Nestor; species Nestor notabilis. The sequence continues at coordinate 71,475 of NW_009913988.1, forward strand.
TGTATGTGGGTCTTTGAGGATATGGACTTGTAGGAAGCTTTAAGTAGTATTTTGCTGTCCACAGCATGAACAAACACGGTGCAATGGAGTCACAGGGCTGGGCAGGAAGATGTTTGTACTTCCCAGCCAAATGTACACAGAAAAGACCAAATAAATGATGCCCTGTGATATTTGTGCAGCCAAAGATGGTATTTGTCCACCCAAAGCCAGTTGTTACGTACTCGGAGGACAGCAAATGTGTATAAACTTGCTCTTTAAAGGTAAGTTTTTAATTCTGGAGGTTCTTTGAAAATCTGGCCTGTGTTTTCTGCTCTGAGTGGCTTCTAAAGCTCCACTGAGCAGCCACACATTACAATTCATCCCTTCTAAGCTCTGCTTTGGGGAACTGAACAAGTTGAATCTCTACCCTTTAATGCATATTACTGACTGGGTAGGGTTTTCACAGCCAAGCTGCTTGAAAATAGTAATCTGAAAGGAAAATCCATTTTGAAATCATTAAAAGTATTAAAAATGAACTTTACCTGCTGCAAATATAATCCGTTAATAAAGTGCCTTGTACTGGACAGATAATGGGGATCTTTCAGTCGGGGATTAAGGGATTGTGCAAACTCAGAGCTGCTCATTTGCTGGGAAAATATGTAATTTCCTAAAATCGGAGGTGGACCATATAGGTACTAATACAGGTATTAGCACCTCTAGCAGGACACGCATCCATCTTTCACAACTGTCGCTTAGAATAAGTGTGCTGAGAGCTTGTCATCTCTGAGCAAGGGATGATGCAACTCTTCAGTTATTGTAAGTATTTGCATCAGGATAATATCCGTGGCCCTTAAACATGGATTAGGCTCCCTGTGTTCTTGGGACATATTTAAGGTGGCTTAAATTCAGGTTGCTGGTTTAACTTGTCTTACTCTCCTAAGTTCTAAAGGAAGAAAATCCAACAAATAGGTTACGTAAGCACGAGTTACAGTTACGAGCTGTAACTCCTGGTGTGTGCAGTGTGTAGAGCTTGGCAGCCTTTACAGTCTGGTGTGAATCTCTAGTAATTTCCTACTGTTTATTTTCACACAGGACAAAAGTGTTCACCTTGTAGCTCTTGCCCAAAATAGAAACAAAGAGACTGTGATTAAGGTTAGAGTTAGGATTTCAGAGTATGCTTCTGGTGTAATAGCACAGGCAGGATGGATTTCCCAGCTGTAAGTGAACGTGGAGAGGGCTGGGGATGTTGGTCTTGTCACCCTCATCAATCTCAGCTCGCTCAAGTCGCTATTGCAAATAGAAGTTAAATGTTGAGAATGTACCAAGCGGTGCAGACAAAACCTTGCACAACACTTCTTCCAGCTGAGGAGGCTTTGTGGGGGCTGGGATGTGTCAGGTTGATTTATCATACAGCTTCTGGAGAAAATCAACAATTCTGGTGGCAGGACAGAGCGTCCCCCGTTGAAGAACCATCAGATTTGCCAGGACAGTAGCAGGCGGGGAGACAGCCCTGGGGGAGCAGGTAGAGCCGGGGCTGAGCACGGCCTGATGAAAGAGGAGCAAACATTTGTGCTGTTCTCTGCTGTGCTGCCTGCCCTCCCCTAGACATCAAGAGAAACAGACCGGCTACTCTGAACAAACCCTCCTGTTGGAGGGCTGGCCTGTAGCATTTGCTTTGGACAACTGGGGGTGCAAGTCCAAATGACGTCTGCCCATCATGTGGCTGTCCCATAAGAAGCACATTTGGAATCCCTTGGAAGTCCTCACCCTTGTTACACAGGTGGCAGCGTGGTTTGTTCCTTCTTTCATACACCTGGAGCCCAGCCTTGTGCTCAGAGCTATTGATCCAGCATCCTATGTCCCTCTCTGCTCCTCCAGCATCCGTGCCAGATGGCTCCCAAGCTGATGCAGTGCTGGTGCTGTGCAGCTGCCAGTGCAGCCCCAGTCTGGGGTCTCCAAGCACTATTGCTTTTCTAATAGTGATAACAGGAAAAGTGTGTCCAGCTCTTCTGCCGAGCCTCACCGAGGGAACCATCCTGATAATATTCATTAGACTTTTGAGATGAATCTCCCCCCATTTATTTCCTGTTTCTTCACAAGACTCATTCCAAAGACAGGCCTTGCCATAATCCCCTCTCAAAGCGAAAGGAATAGCAAGGGCTGCTCTATGAAGGGTGGAGGTGGTAGAAACTCTACAGCCTCTTCAGAGGAAGCTTTGTATAATCAATTAACACAGGGTTAACTCTCAAGCGTGGCTGTGTAATTGTGTGCGTCTGTTCTCTTGATATTTGCCTGGATTAATTATGTCTGAGTGTGGCCCAATGCCATGCAAAGAGCATCCTCTTCACCCTGGGGAAAGCCTCCAAACTGAGGCAAGGAGGCCCTTCACCCTGGGTGTGATGAGTGGAGCATGGGATGGGGGGGTGATTGGCTTTTGGAACTGGTGACTATGGAACAGGCTTTCTGGAGATTGAAGTAGAGTATCCTGGAGGAGGATGCCACATGCTTTTAGGATGAGGGAAGAACACAGTCCTCTATACCAGCAGTTTCTTCTACAGGATGTAAATACTCTGTCATGTTGGTGTGTGTCATGTTTTGAATGTGTTTTTAACTGTGATCAAAGGAGCCTGGACTAACAGGGAGGGTATCTGGTCTCTTGTATTTCTGACTCTCCCATGATGTTAAGTGAATTGTTTTGTCTTTTCTCTTTTTGCCTTCATCTCTACAGACTGAGATCTTCCAAGCAAGGGCTAGTTTTCTGTACTCTTAAGTACTACCTAACATAGTATCATCAGCTGGTGACTGTCTATGAACCTGGCTAAGATGTAATTGCATCCAAGCTGTACTAATTCACCCAAGGATTAGTCCTGTGTTTTCTTCCCTTGGAAACTAACAGTATTTAGGTTATCAGCTACTTAGGGATCACAGATCTGTAGCCACCAGTAAGACAGTCCTGTGCTATAGAATTGTGCTTCCAGAGCCTGGACTGTTATCCTCAGGGGAAAAATGGATTAGATTGATGTAAAGAGTTCCCTTGGATCTGTGGGGAGCTGCCAACAGAGCCCGAGAGTTTTGGTGGGGCCTTGGGAACTTTCTGCTGCACTCAGCAAGTCAGCAGGCTCTTTGGAGGGATGCAGACTGTGGGGTGGGAGAGACAAGAGCATCTATTCAGCCAGAGCAGCCTGCTGCGTTTTCTGGTTTCTAGCTATCCGTGCTCCTGGGTACATAAGAAACCCATGGTGCATTTATTGTCAGTAGGGATTTCCTGAGCAGCTTAAATACTTAAGTCTCATTAAAATCTAGCAGAATTGGGCCTTGTCAATCTCATTTATGCCTTTGAAAAAAACAAACCTTACATTCTTTCTAGTTCGGGAGTTTTTACTCGTCCTCTGGATGGCCCGTGCTGAGCAGGATGCAGCACCTAGGACTCCATGTACTTGCTGCTGGTCTCTGCAGGTTCAGAGCTGCTCACAGGGTACAGCTGGGCTGGTAAGTGATGCCCTAGCCCGTTACTGAGGAAGGATGGTGCAAGGGCTGAGTCAGTTAAGTGATTATCCCAGGGATGTATGGGGGGATAAATGTCTCCCTTGCTCATAACCCAGCAGCTAATGTGAAGAGATACTGCCAGGCTGCTCTGCTGCTGCTGGGCTCTACTGCATTTAGATTGCAATTAGGTTGTATATTAAAAAAAAAGGCAGAAAAAGCACAGTTCAGCTGTGCTGTAATTCATGAAAGGTGAAACTCAGCCCTGTGCAGCAGTGCAAGCAAAAGCCAATGCATTATTCATGGTCTTGGTAACACTGACACTCTCCTTTGGGCTACTTGGCCCCAGTTGTCTCAAGGTGAACACCTCAAACACCAGGTTTGACTTCAGAGGCTGCTTTTCAGCCAGACCTCTTGTGTTTGGAGGCAGTGGAGTGTTGAGGTGCTATTTGTACTGCTGGAAGCATCAGAAGAGCTGGATGCCTTGTGTGGCTGCGGAGCAGATGGGGGGCATGGCTGTACTGCATGGCTACCCTTTGGACCCAGATGTCCTGAAATGCAGTCTAGGCTTGATACCAAGTTGACAAGTTTCTTGAACCCGAAGAGCTTGGGTTGCATTTAAATTCAGGTCATCCACACAGTGTGACTGGACTAGTCCCTAGATTCCACATTCATCCCAGCCAGCACCCTTTAAAATGCAGTTGTTCCTGCTTCCAGGAGTGACCTCTCCTCTTTGACTCCTGAACCTCAGACATTTACACTAGAGTCAGTTACGAGACTTTCTTGAAAGGTTTTGTTCTACTCTTCTGGAGGCTGTTTCTCATAAAATAATGTTGTAACAGGAACTGGAAGCAAAAAATTAGTGTATGATCACACTTGGCAGAGCCTGTTAGATTTGGGAAATGATCTTTTGATTTTTATCCATAGCAGTGATTGATGTGCTGTGTCCTTCGAATCACACACATCTGAGAGCTTTGCTTGACTTTGTGTGGGTAATGTCTGCTCGCAGGTTACTGTAAAAGTCAGCAAAAAAACCCCCTTAAACTCCATCTTGAAGGCTTAAAATGTCTCTCTTTTTTTTTGAGTGCTGTCCCAGATGGGCAGTGGGCAGTATGAGCATGTACCAGGCTGGGCTGATGCAAATAGCTGTGTTTCAGTGAGTACTCTCTGCTCCTTCAGCCTGCTCTGAGTGTGCAGACTCCCCAGTGCAAGTCAGAGGGTTTGCACCACTGAGGTCGGTGGGACTTGCTCTCCTCTCCCTGCTGTAAAGCAGCAGTGGTCGCTGCTCAGTTGAACAGGGCTCATTTTCTTCCTCCTTTGTCACTGTGGTACAACCACTTGGGCTGAGTTGCTTGCTGGGGAAGGAGTTAAGATGAACAAAAATGAATTAAGGCCTCTTTAAGTCTGAAGAGGAGGGTTTATGTCATGGTCTAACACAGTTTAATCTACTTTAAAATTAATTTGGTTTAATTTTCCTTAGGGCCCTCATGTGGATATACCATTAAACACCTAAAATAAATAACAGGTAACTTGGTTGTAAATCACCAGAAGTAATTGTGTATCTACTTGCCCATTGTAAATCAGCAGTAACTCCAATGGGGCTGATTCTTTTTGTGTGTACCTGAAATAAGGAAGAGTAACTTGCTGTAAGTCAATAAAGCTAATTTTGTTTCTGCTTGTCTGGGATAAACCAGGAGTAAGGCCGGAGGTAAGGAGCTCAGCTGGGAGAAATTCAAGCCGAGAAGGTGCGTAGTTTTGCTTCTGAAGATAATTAACCACCAGAACAACTGAATGGGGCTGCAGCGGGCTCTGAGTGCAGACACTGCCTGCCAAGTTCAGCTCCTTCTCTAAACCTGCTCCTGTTCAAGCAGGCATTAGTATGGTGGAGGGTCTCTGGTCTGTGATAGGTGGAGTATCATGCTAAATGAGCATAGTTACTCCTTGCATACAAACCTCTTGGCTTATTAACCCTGGAAGGCCCTGGGAAGCTCAGAAGCACTTGCTCTGTTTTGGAAATTCCAGGCAAGGCTCATTGTGGTGGCTAAGGAGGAGGCAGTAAATGGGCCATGAAAGGCTGACACAGGATTATCACATTTCTCTTGGTTTCTGCAGTTGCAGGAGCCAGGCTCTTGCTCAGAGGGAAGAATTAGTGTGGGAAAACAAGGAATTAATTCATGCTACCACTCCTGCATTGAGGGCTCCTTAATGGCTGGTTGATACAATAAACTCATTCCTTGCTTTCTGCTGTTTGTCCGTCTCCATAAGCCCCGAGTAGGAAAAAGAAGCTACTATGAAAAGTAACTACTTACAGAAATGGTGATATATCATGTGTTATTTTTTCTCCTGACAATATAGCCTCTGGCAAATTTTCCACTCAAGTCTATAAATTCCATCTTGCAGAGCCCTGGGCTACAGATGCAGTTTGCACCAATGTGAAATATGACATAAAGAGCAAACCAGCAGAGAACATAATTAGCCAAGTGATTAGAAACCCCATCTGATGGGGTGGCATTTCACACCCTATTTCCACAGGAATTAACACCTTCCCTGGCATGCCTGGGACACTGCATTGCATTTGAAGAATTTGTTTTGGCTAGGGCATTGGTTTCAAATCTCTTTCTACTCCTTCTCGATGTGTCTGTGGGGTTTTGTCGTCCTCTCCCCTTGGGGCTCACAGCTCCTGTGCAGGGATCTCCAGCCCCAAAATGACTATTTTCTTAGTGATTTGGTTCAGCCTTCATTAGTTGGCTGGATTGATGGCTGTGACTCAGAACTGAACTGCAGACTCTCTGGGGGTTTGTCTTATTTCTGTGGATAAACCCAGTGCTGCTCTCATTTGCAAGACTACAATGCCAGCTGCTCTCCAGCTTGTACCCTTCAGGAGAGTGTTTTGAAGCCTTTCCCTTTATAGCATAGTGATGGGAAGGCCCAGAGTTAAGCTGAAGAGTGAAAAAGGGCTGGTTATTGTCAGATTCTGTTGATCAGAGATGGACTGGCCTCTGCTTGCATCATGTTCATCATCTGGCATTAACATTGTTAAACTGGAACCAAGAAGGGGAACAAGGGAAATGGTTTTTCTGCTGGGGATCTTTCACCTCCATGATGAGTCATGGTGGAAGATGGAGAGAGGGGGTTGAGAATGACTTCACATGCATGATGAGATCTCACTTAGATGGGAGCCTCGTCTGTAAAGTGTATTTGCAGATAAGAAAGATCTAAAGCCATAATGTGCATGTATTTGTGTGCATTGACACCACACACAGCTGTACACATGCATGAGAGAAAGCAACTTAGTGTGGAATGGAAGAAAAGCTGTGTGAATGCATGTATGAGCAGAGGCTGTGTGTGTGCACAAGCGTGGGGAAGCTCTCTGGAGGAGTATAGACTGTGCTTTCTGTTGTTGGCATAGATGAGCCGCAGGGAAAGCTCACCCAAGCCCAGCAACCACGGTCACAAAGGTGTGGCTGAGAGTGGACTTGGGTCCAGATGGATCTTTTCTGTGTGTGATCCATGCAAGGGATACTTTCAGGTTTTTACTTAAACTTCCTTGGGATTTCTCTTCCCCTAAGGCGAGGCTTTCCCTTCTGCCATCTATGTTTGTCTGAATCTCTACTTCTTTGTATTTTCTCTCCTCACCCTATTTGACCATCCTCTTGCTCCCCCAGGGTGCGTTTCTGTACCTAAGAGGGATTTTGCAGCACACTCTGTGTTAGACACTGCAAATAACAAGTTAAAAGCACAACTAAAGCTCCCATGGAAGAAGCGGCTGGAATGGTACTCGGCATGCTTGGGATTGGCTACAGCAGCCACCTCCTTAGCTGGAGCCCCCTCCAGCCCCGCTACCTTCCCTTCTATAGGGGATGCTGTTTGACAGGTCTGATCCTCAGAGTTAGAAGTTTATTCCTCCATCAGCACATTAATGAAATGAGAAACGTAGCTCGGGGAGGAGGGCTTATGAAAAGAAAATCAAACTCAATCTGTCAATTCCCTGTCCTGAATAAATGAATCTATTAGCTCGTACGCGGGGTCAGATGCCTGGCACATAACACGTGTTCCACATAAAATCGGGAAGAAGCCCAGGCAGCCCTTTCCGGCCCGATGTGTGCCCGGTGTGCTGTCAGCTTTCCACCGGAGGCACGGTTTCCTCGTTCCTGCCTGCGCAGGGGGTGCTGCTTGGCTGTGGGGTTCACGGAAAGTTAATACAAGTGCCAATAGATGGCGCTTAGGACTCCGCGGAGGTGCGGTAGGTGGGGTGGGAGCGATGCACAGGGGGCTCCATGCAGCGCCCCCCCCCGGCCCGGCCGCGCAGCACACGCAGCC
>NW_009913988.1:79272-87388 GCF_000696875.1 Nestor notabilis
CGCTGCTCCCACTCCGGTTTTAAAGGAGCCCGAGTCTCTGGAGATAAGCGGGGTCGCCGACGAGCCGGCCTGGGACTATCGCGGGTAAATAGCTCTGTGCTACCTGCCGTGACAGGAGCGATTTGTCTCGGGCTGAAAAAAGGTGCTGCTTCCCATCCTGAGCAGCGAGGGCCATCCATCACTTCTGGGTATTTTTATAGCAGAAGGGAGAGTGCTGGTCCCCCGCGCCCGGCCCCTCCAGCCAGTCCCTGGGGTCAAATGAGCTCCTCTGGGAATGGATGAGCTCAGGGGTTATTTTCACTTCCATTTTTAACGGTGGAGCTGAAGCCCTCAGTTCTGCAGCACTGCCTCCAGCAGGGCTCATGGAGGAAGGCTCAAAACCTCCATGGGGACAGGATGTGGCCCGAGTCTTCTACGGCTGACTTGGTAGGTGACTGCATGTGAAAGCCCCTTAGTGCATCTGAATCCACCACAACATCCAGCAGGAGCCAGTCTGCCAACATCCTACAAAGCATGTATGGTGGGAAAGCTTTTGGGGGTTCTCGGACTGGAGACCTCACTGTTAGAAACAAGGGCAGCCTATTCTCCCAGGGGGACTCAGATCCTGCACCAAAGCTCTCCTGTTCATTTGTGGTGGAACACTCAGCTCTGTCTCATCGTGATGCTGAGCTCCGTGTAACCGCATACGCTCTGTGTGTGTATGTACAGACATCTACATGTTTTATCTCTTTTGGTTTAGTTACATTGATGAGTTACATCCAGTAGATCATTTTTGAGGGACTCCCACTGAACAGATGCGTGTTTCCATTGCCCTGCAGCCCTGCTGGGGTCTGCCATGCTGGGAGAGCTATTGCACTCCTGCTGTGCCATGGGGCGCTGGGGTTTGCTCTTCACTTGTCTTCAGATTTGAATTGTTTGGGCACTGAAGAGCTGTATTCAGACAGCAAGAGAGCAGAGTGGCTAGCAGAGACCTTCAGCATGATACAGATACTACATGATCCCTTCATCACTGGAGGGATGTTGCTGCAATTACTCTGCCAATCACCTGTCTCTCAGCCTGCCCATCAGTTATTGTGCAGTAAGGATTCACTGCACAGAGTAGCCAAAAGTGGCAGATACCTACATCTTGAAGAGGCCATTTTGCATAAATCTGTACACAAGGGAACAGAGCTGGGAGGTCAGATCCCATTTCCATGGGAGATTTGAAGCAAGCAGGTGAGGCCTTTGATGTATTAAGTTACTGGGACATTGCAGATTGGGAACATTTTATTAGTAATGGTAGAAATTGCTTTTGTCTCACATGTCACACCAGCGAGTTTGTTCAGAGGAAGGACAACGAGGAGAGAGGGATGCTCCTTTCCTCTGCCTTCCCCCCCAGTTCAGAGGTTTGGAGCTGCAGTGTGTACTATGATGGAGATGCAGCTGCAGGCAGATGTTGTGTTGCTGGAATAAAAGTTGTTGCTGTCTCGTCCTGGTCACTGCATGGTGAAGACTGGAGGGTGTAGCTTAGGACAACTGGCCTTACCACTGCCATGAGGGTAGAGCTGGATTCTGGTTTGGGGGGTTTCTGTTCCTCGTACAACACTAAGCAAATCATCCAACCTCAGTTGCCTTGTCAGTGATAGAGTGGTGATTACTTATTGCAATTTATAATGACCTGGGGACAGGCAAGGACCATGTACAGCTACTGAAGGCTTTTTGAAAAGCAAGAAAAGGGCTAGTCTTCTGGGGAAGCAAACTGGCACTGTTCCCTCAGCTCCAGGGAGCTCCATTGCTTTGTACTTGCTGTGGCTATGGTTCAGGGCTTCTCTGATAGCCTCAGTAATAGAGTCATTTGTCTCCAAAATACTCATTGGCTTCACTGAAGATTTGTGGGTTCTCTTCATTATTAGTATCATTAATTCTTATTTAGACAGAATTTATGCTCCTGTCCAATGAAGCTTATCCAAAGTGGTATCTTGAAAATGCACTTAGAAGCTTGTGGAGGATAGTCTGGTGGTGAGTGTGCCCTGCCCTGCTCCAGGCTGCCTCTGACCTGGGGGAAGCTGGAGGTCCATGGCCAGGTTTCTTTGGGGATGGTGCTGGTGAAAACTGGAGGTAGCTGACACAAAACACGGTGTGAGCATGTAGGTGGGATTGAAGCTGCCTGAACATCACTCAAAGTGGTTGGTACAAGGCTTTGAGTATCGGTTTCCTATTGCCTTCTTCCTTTGAGGGTGTGTGGGGAAATGCTGTGCAGATACAGATTGGTCAGATCTAATGGGGAAAGAACAATGTTACTGTCCTGGATTATTTTTTGCCCTCTTAAACACAGCTTTTTCCCTATAGACGTAAATCATGTTGCTCTTGTAGCGGCTCTTAGTCTAAGAGAGGCTCTCTCCCTGCTGAGCCCAGCTGGGGCAAGAGGCTGTGGGCAGTAGGGTTGAGGGCAGGCACCTGCATGTGCTCATACCTTGTCCTTCCTTTGCCAGAAATTAGTACTTCTATTTCCTTGCAAAGCTGGGGGCTGCTGCAGACAAGGAACTGGATGTAGCTCTGGTCTTTGCTGGGACTGCAGCCCTGGAGGGTGAGGATTCAAACCCTGCAGTTGTGTGGAGCTGGCTCAATTGCTGGGAAGGCTCCTGCCACTTTGGGGTTTTCTCACATTCGCTCTTCCACGTAGACTCTTCGTTATCCCTGCCACTTGCTGGGACTGACAGCTGCTAACAAACACCAAGGGATTCCACACAGCTCTGCAGACTCTCTTTAAGTGCCTCGGGCAAAGCCTGCAACACACACAACATGGAAATAACCCATGCTGTTCCCTCACAGGCTCGTGCCCTCCTTCCTCCCTGGGGTGGGCAGCTATAGGTGAAGCTCAGATCCAGCAGGTAGAGGTGGTTCTATGTTGCAAGGGCCTAGGATGTACTGTGGGGCTGCGTTCTTATTACTGCTGTGGTTATTCATTAGAGAACCGTTTATGTCCTAATTTGGGAAAGTGACCTACTGCAGAAGGCATGGTGCAGGCTGGCTGTGCCCTCCTCCTCAGCTTGACCTCCAAAGGAAGCAGAGCTGCTGTGATCCTGGGCTACTCTGCATGTCTTCCACTTCGGAACCACCACGCACGGTGAAGAGCTGAGATACACAATACACAAGCCTTGTGCTGTCACACAGCTCAGCAGCGTGAGACCCTGACTGACGGTGTTTCTCGTGGCACAGTGGGTTTTGGCCACGTACAGCGCTGAACCCAAGGTTCCCCATTTCTTGGTCCTCCCAGGGAGGCAGGAAGGCAGATGCTGTCTCCTTCCATCCTCAGCCTGGGAGCAGGGATCCCCAGGCTTCCACGGTGCAGTACTTGACCGGAGCTCCCTCTGGTTCTTCATGCTGATTTCTGGTTCTGAGACTGTTAAAATGTGCTGGTCAGGTTTATCCTTCCTTATCCTGCATTATTCAAATGGGCTGCTCTGTCTTTCACGTTAAACAGACAAACAAAAAGCCTCAGGAAGCAAAGTCCTGATTTGCTGATTAGACCCAGCGCTGCTGGAATCTCATCCTAAAATCCATCAGAGTGCATCTGCTGGGCTCCCCTGGAGAACTGCATTATTTTGAGACTTGAAGGGCTGACTTGAAAAACATTTGTGATCAAGTACAGATCAAAATGACCTGACAAACCCAAGCACAGGTCAGCTGTCTGCACCATGACTTTGCTGAGCATTAAGAGATTGTGAAAGAGGCTGTCGAGAGTATTAGTGGAGGGAAGGAAAAGGAGCATATATGCCAGAACATATTTTCTTCTTTCTGTTTATTAGCAGTTAAAACACTGGTGCATTCCTGATGCTTCTCGGTGTTTAGCCAGGAATGAAAAGGAGTGATTTAGCCTGGAGAAAAACCAGTGTTCAGGGAAAAAAAAGGATTTCTTCCACACGTAATCTGGAGAATGTGGAAGAGATGTCAACAGGCAGATAGATGTTCCTTCCTCACTGGCCTTGTTCTGCAAGTGGAGAGCGGTGTAACGTCAACCTTGGAGCCAAGCTCCTGAGCTCTTTTGCTGTCTGCTTTTGTTATAATTTGAAAGAAAGTGTCTTGCTTTACCTTAATTTAACTGAAGAGCTTGTAGTGCCTTTTCCAAGCCCTGAGTTACGGGGCCTTCTGGTGCTGTGAAAGGAGGAGTCCTCCTGGAGCAGGACCTGGAGAGTCCAGGGAAGTTCTTCCATGTGCCTGCCCCTTCCCTGCCTCTGGACCTTTTGGAGTAAGAAGAGGCAAAGGCTGTTTCTTGGTCCTCTGCCCTAGCTCAGTTAACACATGGTGTGTTCAGTCAGTTCTACTTCCAAGCCTGGTTAAAGCTTTCCCATTCCAGGCTGCCATTTCATTATCAGTTTTGCCTTTTCCTCCTAGCAACTAGATGCACTGCATGCACATCTTGAGGTGTGTAAACAAGGTCTCCTTAGTTCTTTCAGTTTTTCCTTCTCTCTCTTTGGTGAAAGGTATGTCCCAATATTAGGTCTTGTGAGAGATTAATAAGAGCTATGACACCTAAGGGACATGGTTCACTTACTGCTGCTGTGTCCTGTCCAGTTTAAAGTGATCCCTTTCCTGCTTCTCATCAGGCACCACCTAATGCGTATGCATCCCTGCTAGGAGCTTTTGCCTGATGCTCAGTTTAATATATTCTGTGCACAGTTTTGTCCCATTATTCCTAGTTAAACTTTCTTGGATCACCCAAAACATGAGGAATGTGCAGCAGCTTTCTGCAGCACAGCATAATTAGCTACTTCAAAAACTATACCTGCAAAGAGTGATGCCCTCATTATGCCGAGCAGAGGCGAACCTGGTGGGGCAAGATGTCTCCAGGAAGAAGATGCATTTCACTACTGACAAAGAGCAAGAGGCACCATAGCCCTCCTGCAGTGAGCTTTATCGCTGATTGCTTTGGGAGCTGGATGGCACAAGGAAGTGCCCCATGATGAAAGCAAACACCTTCAAACATCCATTAGCTTATGGTCATTAAAATAAAGCCTTGTGGTTCACAGGCTGCTCTGCTCCTAGGGAGTAACTGCAAATGTTGGTTTAAAAATGCTTGCTTTGCTGTTTTGCTAGTCCTCCTCCAAACCACGCATGTAGGCACCAGTGTAATCAGCCTTCGTGCTGCAGTGGTACAAGTAACCCTTCACACTGGTGCTGGCTGGAATCCTTCTCTGCCACCATCGTTAAAGCGTGGTTCACCAGTTCCTTCACTGGTGGAACACAGAGCTCACAGAAGCCAGCCTCGGGCTGAGAGCTGGCCCTTGATTTTTCCCGCTTTATTCATGGAATCTAGAGCTGGCCAAGAAGTTTCCAGCGTGTGTCTGTCTAATAACAGCAACACTCAATGCTCCTGCAGCCTCTTTTATCCAGGATGTCTGTGTGCTTTGCAAACAACAAATAAGCAAGCTTACTGTCACCCCTCTAGGGCAGGTATTATGGTATTCACTTAACACATGTGTAAACAGAGGCACAGAAGCTCGAGATTTTCATGTGCAAACACTTTGAAAATACTACCTAATAAATCCTCACACTGGCCTTGTGCAGTATGTGTTGGTCTCCTGCAAGGGCAGAGCCGTGTCACTGGCAGGACTAAGGAGTCCTGCATGCCAGTCTTGAGGTGCCACCCTAAATAATGGGGTACTGGTTGGAAGCAGCTCCAGCCAGCCTGTGGAGCCTGCTCAGAGCCCTGCCAGGCTCGCCCTTTGAAGCTCCTTAAAAGCCCAGGCTTGGAGTCTGGAATAGTTTTCAACAAGATTTGGAGTCAGGAACAATCCTGGTAGTTCTGATGCCCAAGTGCTGGTCTGGCAATCAGTCAGTCTCAGGATGAATATCAAGAGGAGAGGGCTCCTTGTATTGATGTTGAGGGTGGTGGCCTGGTTCTCTCTGCTCGTGATTCTGGTGTCACCTCTCTAAAGACAAGCCCTGTGTGTTGTGCCGATGCAGGACATGTGAATGCTTCACAGCTGTTTTCTGATCGTGGCAGCACTTGGATGTTTTTATGCTAGTCTGGTATTTGAAGAAGTGCTTCATACTGAATGTTAGTCATAGGTGGGCTCTTCTACTGTGTGATCTGAGGAAAACAGCTCAGCCTCTTTGATCTCAATGGGTTGACGCTGATTCTTGGGACTCAGCTTTTACTGCTGTTCAGGTATTCTTTGCCATAGCTGGGGATATTACCCACTATTACTAACCCTGCAAGTGTCGTGGGCAGGAGAGGTCCCTGGCACTGAAAAGTTCACAGACAAATGGAGTATTCTTCTGCCTGTCAGTTCTTGTGTGCTTTGGGAATCATGCTACATGTGGCTGTGAACACGGGTTCTGACTGCTCAGTATCCAGGAACTGCAGCCAGTGAGTTGTTACTTACTCATCTGGGGGCTCGGGCTCAGATTCTGTAGCTCATTACAGTGGCTCTTTTTGACCAACTTAAATCACTTGCCAGCAACTCCAGTCGTTAAGTAGCGAGTTTATAACTTTAATACATGTATTTCCAAGGTATGTTACAGTTCATAGGGTTTCAAAAGACCCTATCTGGATAAAACTGTACTCTGAGAGCAAAGGGCTACATACATGTAGTGTGTGCATATCTGTGCTCACACGTGAAATGTGGTCAGGATGTGCTACAGGGTGACTTCCTGGGGTGACAAACCAGCATCTCTCTGCTGAAGTTGGTGGATTTTCATTACTGGATGCTCCGATCCCATGAGTTTTTAAAGCTCACATCCTGGAGAGCACTCAAACATTTTATTAGCCTTTAACAAGACAGAGTTATGCTGAGTTTGTTCAGCATTAATTATACTTTCTGCAGTGTTCTATCTCCACCATCTATTATTAATTAATCTCACTCTGTATTTTCAGCTGTTACCTGTCCCTAATCACTTTGCTGTTAGAACTTTCTGGTCTCATGCCAGCGTGTGTTGCCAGACCAGTTGAAGACATTAGTATGAATGTAATTACCTCTTTATTGCCTGTGTAATTTTGAATCTCCTATGTAGATTACATTAGACATACTTCTTGGAGAAGGCAAATGTATTTTTCTTGTGCACGTAGCTTTATTTCTTTCACACCAACAGTTGTCCTTGCTCTGAGATCTATGTGTCACAGTCATGAACCCTCCTGAGCAGTGAGCTGGATGCTGTGAGCCAGCTTGAAACCAGCCCTGTGTAGCTGTGCTAGTGCAAAGCTTACTTCATTGAGTAAGTATTGAGTAAGCTCTTCTGCAAGCAGGGCGTCTGAGCTCTCCAGCACTGGTGTGTGTCTCCTGGGCTGGAGCTGCTCGCCTCCAAAGGCAGGTACTCGTGGCTGCAGCTCTTGGGAGCTCTGGAGAGAACCTTTTGCCAGTTCTGGTCTTGGACATTTGTCTCTTCAGCCTTGGCTCTGATTAATCAGTGATCCAGAGACACTGTTTTCATCAGGAAATTACTGCACGTGAGGGCTCTCTCTGCCTGCCAGTTTGTGAAGCTGTCACTTTGTCACATAACGTGGACATGACAATGTCAAAATGAGAGCACAAGAGGGACAGAAGCTCCCTGCTCCCCGTGTTGAGGGATTCGGGTTTATTCTGTTTCCATACTAAATTCCTCTTGCCTCTTTCATCACAATTATCACGTCAAGATGCTGCCACGAGCTTCTCTCAGAGCTTATTTGTGCATGTTAAATCTTCCCTCCCAACTGCGCCACTCGCAGCTGTGGCTGCACTCGTGTGCTTGGGCATGTCCAGGACTGCAGGTTTCCAGGCTCAGGATTCAGCTCTGCCAGCGAGCAGACTGCCCAGCCAAGCCTGCCTGTCTTCTGCTTTCCGATGGCTGCTTCCCCACTGCTCAGCTACTTGTTTGTGTGGCTGAACAAATGTCTTCGCAGCTGGTTGCGGTGGTCATTGCTAGGAAGGAGACAGCTACAGAAGAGGCTGATGCTGAAGTTCCTTCCTCTCTGCAGCTGAGCACAGCTGTGTTTGTCAGATGGCGCTTGGGGTTGCAGAGCCAGCTTCAGCCTCATGGAGCTCTGCGAAGGTCAGGGACTGGGCTGTGATACCAAGTCCTTTCTTTATTCCCTCCTGAGAAACAGAAAGGGCTGTGGTTGGAGCTAATCAGCCACTGGCTTTTTTTCGGTTGGGAG
>NW_009913988.1:87419-98728 GCF_000696875.1 Nestor notabilis
TGGCTTGTGTCAGTGTGTGAGGGGGGAAAGGCTGGTTTCCCGGGGTACAGCTGCAGAAGGGGGGTATTTTTCTTTGAAAGGGGAAGTGGGAAGGAGTGCTGAGGTCATTCAGAGCAGTGTTATTACAACAGCAGTCATACATCCACAGCCCAGGTCTCTCTTTTAACTTTGGAGACGTTTAGGTTAGACATAGGGAAGAAATTCTTTACTACAAGGGTGCTGAGGCGCTGGCACAGGGTGCCCAGAGAAGCTGTGGCTGCCCCATCCCTGGCAGTGTTCAAAGCCAGGTTGGACACAGGGGCTTGGAGCAACCTGCTCTAGTGGAAGGGGGTTGGAGCCGGAGGAGCTTCTCTGATTCAGTAAGTAACTACTTTAGAAACTAAAATCCGTGCAGAGCAAATGGAACATGTCGAGGGGAACACATGGGGAACATCCACGCTAAGAATTAGCTGCAATTAGTGTGGCCCATCCAACCCAGCGCCAGGACCGTGCAGGCGGGTTTGCCATGGCCAGGCTGGCGGTTCCCTGCTCGCAGGCGGGTGCTGGCAGGAAAACTGGGGAGGGAAAGGAAAACTCAGCTGCAGAACAAACGCAGGGAGCGAGGTGTCGGCTGCCCCAGCTCAGCGCAGTGGGTTTGACATCACTCGAATTGCACCTTTCACTGAATGAAACCTGGCCTGCTGTTTTTGTGGCGGGTTTGATGGCTAATTTGGCTTTGGCATGTCAGTGGCGCTGATGTGCTCGGTTCATTATGGGAACTGGATTTGAGACTGACTAGAGCTTAGCAGTGACTTCTCTACAGAGTGATGCTGTTCTGTTTTCCCTCAGAATCTGCCAATTTGTCAAATTTGTTTGCAGAAACAGTGTGAGTTTGATTCTGGAGGAATCAAGGCAGCTACTGAATGCTGTCTGCTTCATGGTTTTATCCTGCCTAGATGTGCTTTAGAGCTGGAGTGCCTGCCCGTCAGCCCAACCTGCTGAAAGCCTGGAAGCACTCGAGTTCTGGCTCCCAGCTCTGGTGTCCCATATGGTGCTCCTCAGGATGGCAGTGCCTGCTCCATTTCACACAGGAGAAAGAACATTCTTTCTGCTAAATGCAATAGTTGTTCTCCATCCAGCTCCAGTGTGAATTCCTTGGTGCTGTGAAGGGTTCCTGCTGCTGATTCCCGTATAGCTCCAGCACAGCAGTGTCCAGAGCAGCTGCAGTATTTACATGCTCAAGAGATGTGTGAGAGAGGGATGTTGGACTGAGTGACCAGCTCTGAGAAGCCCTTGAGGATGCAGGGTTTGAATTCTTCCAAGCTTACATCTCCAGGGGCCACATCCCAAAATATTTCTTCCAAATCCTTTTTGGGTTTTCTGTAATTCTTGCCTGGAGCTGGGGACTTTGCAGAGAAAGGACATTCCCACCCATCTCCACTGCTCTTCCATGGGACATCAGGATCTCTGAGGTCCCAGCAGCTCCTCTGCTGTCTCTGTATTTTTCTGTGCTGTCAGGAGTTAAACTGGGAGGCCATGAAGCTCTCCTGTACGTGTGCAAGGGTGCAGAGGGCTTGAAGAGTAAAAGAGAACAAGGACAAACTCTGATGTTCGCTTTTCCCTGCTCAGAGCTTTCAGTTGGCAAAGCCTGGCCCCTCCTTGCCTGGTTCACCACTTGAACACTTGCACTCTTGCTTCAGAAGGATCCAAAGGAAGCAAGTTAAAAGCAACCAGAAAACCCCCACCTTTTGCTTTCAGTAGAGCACTATTGGGCAGTATGGATCTGTTATCCTCTAAAGACATCCGCACAAACTGATAGAATTTGGACAGGTAGGTTCTGTGCTTCTGATACTTTCACTGGGCTTAACTGCTGAGTTTGATGGGAAAAACCATGTGACAATGCATATGTTAAAAACTGCGAAGAAGCTGGTAAAGATTTACTGCCAGGCAGCACCCAGAACGAAGAAGGAAGAGCAGGGAAGTAATTGTAGTGCTTGGCCTTGTGACGTGATGGTGATACGTAGCAGTGTGATGACTGGGCTGGAAAATGACAGTTGGACCTCTTGGGCTTACTCTCTTTGGCTGAAGTGGTTGTTAATAGTGAGTTTGAAAGTCACCCTGTTGGCAGAGCCACGAGGCTTCATTCAAAATCTGTAAGGAAAATAGAAGAATTCATTTGAAGCTCCAGGAATTAAGCGGACAAGACAACCTTAAATCCCTGAGAAAAGAGCATAAAGACTGAGAGATGCAGATCTCCAAACTCAGCTCTAAATAACCTTTTCATCTCTTTAGTCAAGCTTACTTCTGGTCTGACCCTGACAGTTGTAAATCTCAGCTGATTCTGAAGAGATGGGAACAATGAGGATAATTGCCTGTAATTCAGAGCCTTGGTGGGGATGGAGGTATGTGAGCACAGGAGGGACAGGAATAACTCCCTTTATTACAGTGAGAAGCAGAAGCTCTACTTGTTATTAAAGCTGAGTGACAGCCCTGCTTGAACTTCTTCATGCCTCTGCCAAAACATGGATATATGAACCAATACACAGTCCTTCAATAAAAAATCATATTGTAGTAAGTGATAACAAAGTGGAATTAGGAGGGTTCCATTTCAGCACTGCAGTTTCTCAAGTTCTGAGTGCTCATCTTCTCAAACCTGTTCTTTCTGTATCATTTTGGGTGGGTTTTTTGTTGTTTTTCTTTTGCTGAACCTCCCATGGATCCAGTGCTTGTAACAGCAGAGCTTGTGACAGCAACGGGCCCCATGGGATAAACCACCCCGTGGTCAATAAACTCTGATTCTTTCCTCATCATGTAACAATGCAAATACAATAATTTCTTCTCTGCTCCAGTTGTTGCTCAATCCCCAGTTAATTCAGAAGTGGGCCAGGAGTGAATATACATTTGCAAGTGCTAGCACAGTGTAATGTGACGTTTGGGTTATTGTCAGATTGCTATTAATAATGCTTGTGATTAGGCACTGGCTTCCCCTGAGCTGTTTAAATGTCGCTGCCGGAATCAGAGGGTGAAAGGAATCTAATCTCTTTTCCCCAACTCTCAACCTCTGTATCACAGGAACTTGGAAATGTGCAGTTTTTCCTATTGTTCTTCAGTCTATTGTGGAAGTGCTGCAGTGACTAATTCCTGCATAAATCATTGCCATGACAACACCTGTAATACATACTGTCAAACAGTGCTGAAGTGCTGAGATTACTTCAAGCCAGCCAAAAGAGTAAACAGATACAAGTGTGGGCTCTTTTCCTTTTGCTGGACTGCATTAATGGTAAAGGATTGATTCTCATCCACTGGGAAACAGGCAAAGTTGGGCATTGTGTTTAATTAAGGACCTTAAAACAAGCACTTGGGAGGCGATCAATATTTATTAGGACAGGGTAATCTTGTTTTGACTTTTAAACGTGGTGGATTTGATATACGTCATCACCAGGGCTGTAAATGTGTAGCAGTGAGATGTGGTGTTCACTGGGTAACATCTTTTATGATAACCCAAAGCCTAGCTCCAGTTTAATAGCAAATATATCAACCCATTTTTCTGCTGTTCCAACAAGCTTTTCTTTATTCATTCTAAAAGGAAGGTCTGTGAAGGAATTGAGCAGAGAGGTTACAGATTGCTTTCTACAGTCTTGTCACAAAGGAAAATTTAGTAACACGGGGTAACGTAGGAACAACTCACATTTAACAAATCTCATCAGAAGCACTTAACAGGTAGGACGGGATGAAAAACGAGGTGTGACTTTTAATGCCAATATAGAATCCATCTGTTTAGGTCCATCCACTTTTTTCTTATACTTCATTCATCTGTGTTGCATGTGAAGTCTCCGGTGATATGTGAAGATCTCAGTTTCACCTCAGATTAAAGGCAAGACTTCTCTTTGGACAGTGTTTCCTACTAACATACAAAAGGAAGAAGGAATGGGTACCATGTATAGAACAGTTGGTCCCTGCAGTGACAGCACACTGGGGGTTTATTTGAAGTGTGCTCCTATGGAGTGACTTTATTTATCCAGAGTCCTGGCTCTTGACCTGATTTTCTACTCCACAGTATCTCCTGTGGTCACTGACATCTGAGCCTATGAAAACATTGCTATTCCAGTTTCTCTGACTGAGTGTAATGAACACTGCAGAGTAGTGGGGAATAGAGGTTCAAAATTGGACCTTCAGTTACCGTAAATGCTCCAGAGACCATAGGTCATTTTGGATGGTGCCTTGTCTAACCTATTCCGAAAAATCTCCTGTTATGGAAAATGTAGGACCTCCCTCTATAAAGATGAAATGGTAAGTAAAATACAGGCATGCTTGAAGTGAAGAGGGTTCGTACTATGTTGCCCAAGAGGGAAGTGGGTAGACTTTGTTACCCAAATTATTCTCAATATCTGGGCTGTTCCTCAGTTGTGTCTGTGCTTGAGTATCCTGAGAGTTGCAAAGCTTTACCTCCAGCCTAACTGTGATGTCCCAGCTGTGATAGTGCACACAGGTTCACCCTGTGGCAGCACTCAGGAGACGCACTGAAATGTAGATGGACCCTCTTCTTCAGATTCAACATCTGCATTTTTGTTTAGATTCATCCCCTTAGACGGACGGAGGGAGAAGAATGCTTCTGGTGTGAGGCATCAGCTTAGCCATGGCTGGTGACCCCCAAGAGCAAACGTACACTCTTAGCAGCAGACAGACCTCCCGATGAGCAGCAAGCAATGCCTAAAACCGCTTCCTTCCTCCCAGCCTGGCACCCAGAGAATTCATCCCAACTGGAAGCCCTTGTCTTGCCTAGCGCGGGCTGAACCGGGCTGGAGCAGTGTCACCAGCAGACCTGGGGAATCTGTGTAACAAAGAGTTTACTCACCGACAAATACAGTTTCTGAGTGGGAGGAGGCAAAGCTGTTGGTGAATTTGGGTCAGATTCAGCAAATGGTTTCTGCCAAGAAAAGATAAAACAAATCTCTCCCTTTATTGCTTTTCCAAATAATCAGAATATTTCATTTTCTATTTCCCAAGCAGCAGCAAAGTAAAAATACAGTTCAGAATTAACATTTTCTTTTCACTTGGGAGTATCCCACACTGAAAAGTACAGATGAGCAGTGACATTTGCTCATGTATAATATCTTATTTAACAAAACCCGTTGTTTTTCAGAGGCAAACACCCGTATGGCTGTGATGCAGATGGGCACACGTGTTCCTCCCTCCTCCGAGTGGCCTGGCTGGTGCAAGGGTGTCTTTTTATGGATCTTTGCTTGTTAATAGAAGAAAAGCCAGCAGATGGTGCTCGAGAATATACACCCTGGCTCCTGGAGGTGTCCGATGTGAGCCAAGGGCACCCGCCCCGACGAGGTCCTGGGGCTTGGGATGCAGGCTTGGGTCCCCGGCTGAGCTGTAACTGGGTGAGGACACGTAGAGGGGAGAATAAAGGAGAACTGGGTGTCTCCAACTCTTAGTGCATTGGGTGGTTTGTTTCTTTTCTGGGTTGTAAATGACCAAGGGAACAAACAAATGATGGAGGCAGATGTCTGTAGCCCTTGTTTTCATAGAATCCCAGCCTAGTTTGAGTAGGAAGGGACCTAAAAGCTCCTCCAGCTCCAACCACTGCCATGGAGCAGGTTGCTCCAAGCCCCTGTGTCCAACCTGGCCTTGAACACTGCCAGGGATGGGGCAGCCACAGCTTCTCTGGGCATCCACTTCTCATCCACTGGGGCTGAGAAGGTTGTTTTTTTTGTTTGTAGCAAAAGTAGAAGTGCTCATAGACTCTCCTTATTCCCTAATCCCCTGCTCCATCCACTCCCTTAACATGTGAATTAAGCACAGAGGCAAGAAGGACGTACAAACATCTGTCTTGTTCCTCTGCCTTTCTGGAGGCGCTGTATTGATACCGTTGCATTCTGTGTACATTTGGAACACATGGGGCTGAAACTTCTGTGGCTGCAAATAAAGCCTCTGAGGTCATGTTTAAGGACGAAGCAACTGCTCACTTTCTGCCCGTGCTCTCTCCGGCCTCACAGCACTCAGTTTCTGGAGGTGGTTGGAGAAGGTGAAGGCTCTGGTGGCAGCAGGGTGTGACGACATCCAACCTGCGCAATGAATTCACGCTGCTGCCTCACAGGTACAGGGCAAAAAGGGTGTCAGTTCTGCCCCTCTGAGCCACAGACATATGTGCATGCCTACATGTCTGTACTAAAAAAGCCCATAAGGTCTGGGCTTGAATACCGAGCTGTGCTCAGCTGGTGCACAATGAGGCTTTGAGCTTTGCACGTGCTTGTGAATGTTTATATGCAAAGGAGTCTGTGAGAGCGCTCACCCTACAGGCGATGCTCCAGAAGAAATGGGAAGAGTCTAACCCTATCTGAGACAGGATGCAGCACAAAAAGACTTGAGGGAGGACTCTCAGAAGCTATTTCTGGTATTTTGTACTTGGATTCGCTGCCTTAGTGGAGATCAAATCATTTAACTGTGATAGGCTTCCAGCAGCAGCAGTTTTGCTTGGTCCTGCTATTTTTGCTCATGCCTTACTAAACCATATCCTCTGAGGGCAAATTCTAACTTGTCTGGACCAAGGTACAGTGTATAGGCTCTAGTTCATCTCCCAGGAAGGTTTGTAGTTTCCATAGGCAGTGCTCAGGTGGCCATAGTGCATATGAAGTTAGGGAGGCTGTTAAAATTCATCTACTTGGCTTCATGCAGTCGGTGCCTTCAGCAATGAGCTGAAGAGGCAGAGTTGGAAATACCTGCTCTGACCAATTTCATCTCCTCTAGGCTGTGATTACACACCCTGCGCTTCCCACCGGCGCACTGAAATACATTTAAAGCTGCCTTCTCACGCTCCGGGTAACTTACAGCTATTGCAGGCTGAGGATAATCAAGGTGGAAGCTGTTTGTACCTCTGTGCTCGCCTTTCCTCTTCATGGAATTTGTGTCCCCCTCCATCACTCCCCAGCCCAAGAGCTTGGTGTGATCTCCTTCCTCTCACTGAAGTAAAGTCCTTTGCAGTGGTAGAGCCTCTCTGAAGGTATGAAATTGCCAACTAACTGTACATTTCAATGGGGGTGAGCTGGGAGAGACAACTCTTCTGGTTCAGGAAGGGTGTAGGATCAATGTGCTTTGTTCCAGGATATTTTATTGTATTTCTACAACAAAAACCATCAAAATCAAACATCTATCACTGTGCACCAGTTATAGGGAAGCCACTTTTCCCACTGAACTGAACGAGTACAACACTTGCAGTCAGTGCATGGCAACCTTATGTCTCTCCAGGAAAGAGCAGCGCTGCCCTCAGGGATGTGCTGCCTCCTGCCAGGGGAGCCCTGCTCCAAAAGGAAAGGCCTTTGACAAGCGTATGAGGAGTAAGTGTCTGGCGGGTCCCTGCCTGCTTCCCACTTCCCGTGTTGTGCTCCTGCCTCTCTCTCTGCCCAGACACTGGTTTCTTTCGACCCTGTCACCACATCTGGGACCTGATCTCTTGTTAAATCTCACTTCCTCTTACAGAGCAGAGCAGCGCCCAGCAAACGGAGGTGAGAACCTCAGCCATGGAACTCGCACATTTCCCTCTCCACTGGTACATTCTGCTGCAGCAAAGCCTCTTGTTGTTACTTTTACAGGGAGCTTTCAGTGGCCTAATCTGTTATTCGTCTACATCTGTTTCACCAGAGTCTGTCATTAACCTCCTGGTAGATTTAAGTTTTCCCTCTTACATTTGCTGCATGGCCGGGCGTCAGAGAGACAACTAAATGACTACTGTACAGAGCAAATAGCAGGTTCCGGGGTTACCTGGTAATTGGGTTTTTTTGCTAACATATAAATGATGCATCTTTCGGTTAAGGGAAATAACAGCTTGAGCATGTGGGTAGGTCCCTCCAGCCCTATCAGAGGGCAAAGCTTGGGGACAAACACAGTTATGGACACCCCCCGGTCCTCCTTTGTGTGGAGAAGTGAGGTGGGCTGTGCTCTGCAGGAGCAGGCTGCCTGGCTTTGCGTGTGTGCTGGTGGCTGTTCCAGTTACAACCTGGAGCACTGTGCTCCTCACCTAGAAATGCGATGGCCGTGAGCCAGGGCTGCAAGCGAGCTGTCAGTGCTCTGCTGGGACTACAGCGTAGGGTAAAAAGGGGCATTTTGAAGGGTCTTCCTGAAGTGAGATGGAAATTGAAAAGGTATTTTTGTCACGAGGCCAGACCCTGAGTAAGTGTAACCTGGCTCTGAAGCCTTCGGAGGAATGGTGCCAGTTTATGCAGCTGAAGAGCCATCTATGATATTAAGAAAAAACAAACCTCATTTATTCTGTTGGCATCACAATCCAACTACTAATGATGACACAACAGGCCAGTCCTGCAATCCCAAAGCCAGTCCTGCAATCCCAAAGCCTACAGCAAGGCAGTTAAACGAGCAAAAGAGATTGTGTCTTCTGGGTTTTTGCCCTTGAGGAGTTTTGTTCCTGTGTTTCCTCTGTAAACACAGGGCAAGAATATTTTGCTGCTGCAGGAGTCCAGAAGGAGGTGGAGAGCTTCTGAAAACAGCATCACACTGGGAGGTGCAGAGTACTGTTCTCCCAGGGAGCAAGGCAGAAACAGACCTACCCTGGCAGCCCCTTCTCCTATCTTCTTCTGTCTGCCACATCCCAATCCCAAGCTTGCGTTGCTGGAGTTCTGTTGGTGTAGAACAGCTCACACCAGGTACGTTCACCAGGTCTCACAAGAGTTCTGAATTGCAGTGTTTTGTCTTGGAATTAATTGTTGTTTGTCAAGTGCTTTAATATTGTCAGATGGAACCTGCTAGAACATTCCTGTGTGTGTGTTTTCCCTCACCCACTTCAACAGGAGGAGAGTGAGTCAGTCAGATGCTGCCAGGCTCTAAGTGGGGATGCAGAGCTCAGCTGGACGGCATCTGAGCAGGCACTGAGAGAAAAGCCATACACATGCACATGAAATCTGCTTTTCCCCCCTGTCTGCTCAGTAACAGTTAATTTACAGCTCGCTCCTAAATGGTGAATTTTAATACCATTTTCTTTCAAAAGTGTTACATACAAATTTGCTGTACCCAGTGTAGAAGTGTCTGCAGGCGCGGGAATCATTATTGCTGGGCTGACTGTGAAGGAGTGATGCATTTAGAGAGAAAATACATATTCTCTCCAAAATGGAAACTCGGTTTGTGAATTAAATTTGTCAATAAATATGGAAATGGTTTCCAGTTTCCTCTCCTACCCTGTGCTGCTGAGAATTGGTTGTTCTGGTGCCACGTCACTTGTTTGGGAAGAGAAATGACTGGTTCCTGCCCCGGCCGCGGTGACAAGCTCCCGGCCTCAAGAGCTATTGTCACAGCCTTAGGTCAGCGAGTTAGTTGTGCATTCATCAGTGGCAGCAGCAGCACAGGTTCTTTAGGAGCAGAGTCTGGAAGAAAGTAATTGGATTTAAGGAACTCGAAAAGCCATTATGGGCAAGTCGCCTTCCTAGAAATGGGCGAATGATGGAGTCAGCAGCACAGGAACGTCAGGCTTTGCTCCACGCTGTACGAGGCAAAGAACGAGCCTCAGTGGAACTTCATAGTCTGGTGCCTGGTGGGAAAGTTCCTAACGGTCTCTGAGCTCCCCTCTCGTGCTCCTGTCCCTAAGGAACAGTGTTGGCAGTGTTACTCTACCTTTGTGTTGTAAAGGTCAATTTGAGATGGGTGTGATTAAAGAATTGTGATGGGTTTGGATTTTCTGCCTGCACATAGACATTGTTCCCTTCATGGTCCATCTACCCCCTGGAGAACCAGTTCCTTGCTTAGGCTAAGCCAGTACAGTGACACTGGTGTCCCTGGATCTATCCTGTGTTCTTTCACCTTGTGGTTTTGGCCTTAGATATCTCTTGTATGAAGGGCTTACACGTCAGTGCAATCTGTCCAGATGCATCCTGCTGGTGTTGGAAGTTAGATTTAAGAGAAAGTAACTTCTGGAGAGAAAGATAGGGAGAAGGCACACTCTGAAGACATAAAACTGAGTAATAAGATGTTTTAGACCCTCAGGCCCTCCCAGGGGGACCAAACAAACTCAAAACTATCAAGACTGTAATGAAAGCCCATCACTTTGATAAATGGAAAAATCAGCCCAGCACAGAAAGACTAGAAACATAATTCCATTTCCTCACCCCGCGGTCATTAGCTGGGAGAAGAGAGAGCTGAGCTTGGGACGCCAGCGCCTGCCTGGGAGGGAGCTCGCTGCAATCCCGTCAGCGCCAACAACAGTGCTTTCATTTTCTTTGTTGTAGCACATTTTGGGGGCTTCTGTATTTCTTGGTTCATCCAAACGCTCCTTTATCCGCCTGCCGCAGCTGCCCTCCCATCGGATCCACGGCTCTGGTTTGCAGGGTGAGGGCTGGTCTGTTCCACGGGGTTACATGACATTTGCACGGTCTCTCTGTAAGTGAAGGGGCTTCGGGAGGTTGTGCTCTTCCCTCACCAGGTCACCTCAGGTCTTGTTTGGGGGCTTGTGCTGCCTTACCTGCAGGTGAGTGGGGCAGGGCGGGGAGGATGGTGGTGGCGGCTCTCCCATGCGGGTGCTGTGTTCATGAGCGTAAAGGTCTTTTCCAACCTACTTAATCCTATGGGAAGGCACAGAATAAGGGTAGAGAGGGCTCGTGTGCAGGGAGCTGCCCGTCTGTCAGTACCAGGCTGGCAGTTGACGTGGTGACAGACACACTTCCTTCACTGTTGCTGTGCTGCTTTGCAGCGTTTCCAGGAGATGGAGGAGCAGTGATGCTGAGTCACTTCAGCACCATCATCGCCTTTGGTTTTGTGGCTCCCAGCTCTGCTCTGTCCCTCTCCAGATGTCTCAGTGTCCTCCAGCTGTTGTTCATCACTTCTGCAGTCTTGGTCAGGCAACTTTTACAGCTCACCCCAATTACTTGCTCTTGAATCCTCCCCCAATCCCTAAAGCCTTCAGTGCCTCCTGCCAGCAGCCCATCTCTCTGCCTCGGATCCAGCCCTTTTTCCAATTTGTCTACAATTTAGCCACCTTCTCATGGGCTTAAGGACCATAGTTTTATTTAGGACCAGAGCCAAACCTCTTTCAAGTCTCTGAAAGTCCCCTCTTGACATCAGTGAGGCTCAGGCCAGTCTGATGTAAGTTCATGGGTTGGTGGCGAATCTCCAGCCCTTGCAGGGCTTAGCTGGGCGAATGCTCTGCACCAGGAAGATGCTCCATCAAGAAAGAGAACAGGTTTCTTGGGAAAAGTAAGTTAATTTCTTTTCCCTGCTATGCTGCTGCTACCAGTCAGGATCCCAGGGTGTAAGCTGGCCTCCCTCTGCCTACTTGAAAAGGTCCGGGGGGGGGGGGGGGGGGCTACACCTCTCTTTCACAG
>NW_009913988.1:98759-118892 GCF_000696875.1 Nestor notabilis
CTCTGTGCTTTCAGATACAGTTAATTGTAAAGAGCTGCGTGCCAAAGTCCAGGCTTTGGCTGAGAGTTAAACACCAAGAGTTAAACCCAAGCCGTGGAGTTGTAGAAGGCTCTACTTTATCAGAGGAGTGTCAGGCTTCCCCTCGCTGTGACTGCTATCAGTAATTAGCACACCCTACAGAGCCTGCTGCTCAACAGTCCACATGCTAAATGCTGCTTTGGCATCAAAGTACAGTAGCTTGTAACTAATTACATCCCAGCTTTATCTGGACCAGTTCTTCCTTTTAAATACACTTAATAACTCTGCCTTTGAATGTTCTAGGCATAAAAATAACCACTTCAAATAATCTCCTGAAGACACATGACACATTAGGTATAGAGCTGAAGTAGGCACCTTGGATTATCTAAGCAAAACAAGAGCTCTGGGCCCCTGCTAGGACGCAGATGGAGAGCTGCAGTTCTGGTGTGCTGCTTGTGTGTTGGAGAGGAAGGCTGGAGAGCCAAAGTTCATGTTTTACAAGAGTCCTGTGTGCTCATTGTCATTAAAGATGTGAGGAAGGACAAGTGGACTGTGCCAAAAAAGCGCAGTGGTTTGTCTCAGCAGTCACTGACCTGAACGGAAAGACCAACAATGTCAGGGCTAAAATGCAGCATTAGTCCCAAGGCCTCCTCCGTGGCCTGTAGACCATTCCTTTCTCTTCCTAAATCACCTTTAAATGTTTGCAGTTGCCCTGGATTCATGACTCTTGTCTTCTGGCATCCTCTCCCTGACCCTGTCGAAAGAAAGACCAAAGAAAACATTCTATTTTCCTGATTTTGGGAGTTCCTGTGGGATGGGAAACACCTTTGCAGAAGGAAAGGCTGCGTGGTGTTGAAGCTGGGTTGGAAGCTGGCAGTGGGATGGTGCATGGACCTGTAAGAGTGATCCTCCACAGGTTTGTTTAAAGACTATGTGCCAGTCGTTGAGGCCAGTGCTGTGGAGTCTGGTATTGTGATAAGGCACCAAAATATCCCACAGGGCAGGATCAGGTTTTGTTATTCCTGAGTATTTTTGTTGTGTATTTTTTATTATCACTTAATTTGCTGTTGTACGGTGAGACCATGAAGTCCAGTGATGCCCAGGATGGATGGGAATGTGCCAGTCTCTAGCAGCAGTTTCTGTGTCTGTGAATTAGGGAAAAGGCAGAAAATTCCAAAGCAATCCATTTAAGTACCTTATGAGAAGGGAGGAACAGAGCAGGACCCTGGGCCTGTGGCCCCTCATCCGAAATCAGCAGCTCCTGCAGTGAAAATGTCGTGACTGCAAAGCACTGAGGAGGAAATCAGCTTTCAGAGGTAGCAGAGGGGGAATAGATTATGGCACTTTTAAATTAAAGGTGTTTGGGGGATTCCTGGAGGGAAGAGGCTGGGAGTTCAAAAGGAATTCATTATGGAGAGACTGAGTGTGCTGGTGAATCACCTCTGTAGTCTGGGTCCATTAAACTCATGTCTTTCCATGCCCTCAAAATGCAGAGGGGATCACTCAGTGTCAGCGCCAGCCTGTTTGTCTAATCTCAAATGACCTTTAGCAAAGGAGGCTCCGGAGGCAAGATGAATATTCACAGCTCCAGCATTTCCCCTGCCACCACCCTCTAAGTGCAGATAAAGGTGGTGTTTGTGCATCAGGATCAGCTTCAGGACTGAAGCAAGTCTCCATGTCTGTGCTGTGAACCGGGAGCACCCTTAATGGAGCTATCGTGGATCTACGCCTGGCCCAACCCCACAAGAGTCCCTCTGCATTTGCACTGTAACTCGGCTCTGCCAGCCTGGCCCATCTCTAAGTGGCTTCCTTGGCTTTGATGGATAATATTATTTTCAGCCATTTCAAGTGTGATTGTTAATGGGTGTCAATACAGAAAATGAAGTAAGTGAGCTCGATGCTTGTGACAAATCAGAACGTCAACACGTGGAGGGACTGAGCATTCCCGTGTGCAGCTGGGCTGATGTTCCCTCTCCTTAGTGCAGCGCCTGCCCTGCCAGGGTTGTGCAGAGTCCAGTCCCAGCGATACTTTGCTGTGATCCTTCAGGACTGTTCATCCGTGGCCGTTCTGCCAGCTTCTCCTGGGCTGTGACAAAGCTATTGCTAGAGCCTGGAAGGAGCAAGAGGGAGGTGACCGTGTCTCATGGGCTTCCCACAACAGCTTCCTCTCAAGTGCCTCTTTGGTCGTGTGAGCTCTCACCTACCTCAAACCCTAAATTCCATAGAGAATGATTTTCAGTGGCTCCAGATCCAAGCTGTTACCAGATCTGCTTCCCCCCAGTAACCTTATGCCTCACAGCTTGTTCTGCTCGATTACTAAAGGCAGTAAAACGTGTCAGTTTTCAGCTTTAGGTAGAGTTGACAGTTTGCAACTTGCCACAAAAGAAGAAGAGATTGTTTTGTCAACACACACATATGGGGCTCGTTCGGCTGTACCCGGCCACAATTAATTATGTGAGTCTGCTGTCTATCTGTCAGAGCACTGTAAAGAAATGCTTTGGGAGGCATTGTTTGTTTAATCTATGGTGTCTTTTGTTTGCTTCAGAATGTGGCTATCTTTTCTATTTATTTCCTTTTTCTTATCTTTCCCCTTTCTACAGCTTTAATTCCTATAATCTGAATGGTCTCTTTTCTTAGTTATCCACCGGAGATTAAATGATCTCAGAGGGAAGGGCAGCAATAAACGCAGAGCTGTGACAAACCTGGCAGAGCAGGAGCATCCTCCCCAGGGAGAGGGCTGCATCCTCCTGGGGTGCACGGTCCCGGCTCCGAGGGTGTGAGGCACAGTGGAGTTAAGGGGCGCTGCTAGGTCGTAGAATCATGGAATGGGTTGGAAGGTACTTAAACCATGGCAGGGAAGTGGGACTAGATGATCTGTAAGGTCCCTTAAAGGGGGGCTCTGTGGTGTTTGTAAAGCATTTGAGAAGTTGTGGGAGTGCCAGTACCTTTCTGGCTGCTATGGGAAATGCTGAGGCTTGCACAGACAGGTAACATTCCAGTCAGGAGCACTCTGGCCAGGGCTCTGTTGTCCAGGTGGCAGCTGCTCCAGAGGAAACAGATGTTTATTCCAGTTTCTAAGGACCTCTGATAGTTGGGTTAGGTCCTGGGGAACCGAGGGCTGAGGTCAGCAGCGAGGTGCTTCAGCCGGTGCTGCAGAACTGATCTATCACGGGGAAAGTGACTGTTTGTTAGTGCAGGGGAGAGCTGGGCAAAACATTTCCGTGGGGAGGGGAAGCGTTTGTGAGTGTTGGCTTGCTCTGAAAGCCCTGCTCAGGCTTGGCTGGGGCTGTAGCTGCTGGTTCCAGCTGCGTGGAGCCCGACAGCAACAAATGGCTGTTTCCAGAAGTTTCTTAGAAAGAGATTCACTCGCACTTGGCAGAACGTGGACAGTGGCTCCTTTTGGGTGGCTGGGGCTGTGTTCGGAGCGTGTCGCTGGGTGCCAGGCTCATCACACCCAGCCCCTGGGCTCTGTAAGTGCCACCAGGAAAAAAGAGGATTGGGAGATTTTTGTCTTCTCCATCCAGAATAGGTCCCCTTCCTTTGCTTCTGGGGCTAGTGTACCCCCTCAGTTACACATAAGGGCCTGCAGTAAAATGATGCTTTTAAACTGATAATAAACCAGCCCCACATAAGGTGTGTTTTCCAAGCCTTTGCCTGGCTTTGGAGTCAGGCTTTACATGATTCCCAAATGTTTTGCTTCCAAAATCTTAATGTCAAGTGTTCGAAGTTTAACTAATCATCTGCATACAGATTTTGCTTAGCTCAGGTCTTTATTTTCTCCTTTGATTCAGTTTGCAATACAGCCTTCCATGCAGGGTATTAATTTCATTTTTTAACCAGCTGCTTTTATCCTTGAGACTTGAACGCCAGGCACCTGGGGGCAAACTGGGTGGCCACAGGCTGGGAATAGTCAGTGAGTGAGTTCAAAGGCACTAAAAACATTTCATCTGTTCAAAGACAGCCGTAGTCCCAGCTGCTGATGTTTTCAGGGGTTCTCATAGAAACTAATACTATTTCATTAATAAAAGTTTAAAAATAACTCTTTTCTAAACAGCATTTGAAGGGGTTTGGTTCAAGCTGCTGAGGAGGTAAATGCCTCTGTGCTCCCTCCCTAGCACAACATACTGGAAAACATGATGGATGTGGTATTTGTGTATGGACTCGGAGCAGTGCGCAGGGTGGTTTCTGTCTCTGTTAATATCATTGCTCCAGAGGTAAAAAGCGGGACGTTACAGGGAGAAGCCTGCTCATCTAATTCAGTGTCCCACTGACCCTGGCTTGGCTCCCTGGAGGGGCTATGGGAATCAAGGAGGTCTTGCTTTAGCCTTTCTAAATAGAGCGTCTTTACAGCGCTGACATAGGAAGTTTGCTATCCTGTCCCAACTTGTATTGTTACCAATTCGGTCTCTGGCTTTTGTTCTCTGTACGAATATTCCCAGCCCTTGCAGCCTGTTTGTGCCTGGAAAGGTGGCACTCTGTACCCAGAGGCAGGGCTTTGCATTGCAGAGCAGGCTGCTGCGCAGGGTGGCTAATGTCTGCTGGGATGCCATGACAACTGGAGTGGGGAGAGATGGATTTCAGCGGAGACCTTCACAGCTGTTTAAAGGGCTCGGATTTTGTTCTGATTCAGGTATCTCGCATTGAACATCTGAATTACAATACAGCTTTGCAAGTCTCTGTTCTGGCAGGCTCTGTTCCGCAGAGTCTAACAAGTTGTTTTATGAGACCATGAGAACTTTGCATCCATGGCTTGGAGAACCTCAGTTCTGCATCTTGCTTTTTGAAAAGGCGTCTCCTTTTCTTGCTTTTGAATCTAGGGGGGGACTGAGCAGTGGGATGGAACCACCATCTGCTCCCTTCGTGTTTTCAGGCTGCACAAAGCAGGTAACAGCCTGTGAGGACTCACTGGTCTCTTCCAAGGCACGTGGGAGGGTGCAGCAGCAGCCAAACCCTCCTCTCTGTGCTGTTGCACCATCTCAACCCAGAGCTGCAGCTCCCTGATGCAGCAGTGGGCAAGTGACCCCATTGAGAAAAGCAGTGTGTCTGCAGGCGAGCAGACAGCACCCACCAGCTGTAGTCACAGCCAGGCTGATCTGTAAGGGAAATGTTCTTTAAATGACTGTATTTCAGCTGCTGTGGGAGCTGCACACCCAGCTTGGCATTCTAAATATACCTTATTAATTGCCTTGCTCTTTACATACACCGGAGGCTGGTACATCATTAAATACACCAAGAATGTTATTCCTTGAGGTTTTGTTTCTTACTGAAGTATTCCAGTTCCTAGTGGCTCCTCTGCTTGGGATCAGGCTGGACCTGGACTATTGCCACTTTTCCTGGTTTTCTCTCCCTCGCCAAAGCACAACAGTGCAGTGTCCCTGTATCTGGATTGAAGTACGTCATGCTTGTACAAAGCAGCATCGTTAGACTGGAGGAGCAGATACCTTCCAAGAGTGTTTAGTTCTGCTATTTCTCTGTATTGCTGCATTAGCTGAAGGCTACAGCTGAGATTATGCAGGAAGAGAGGCAGCCTCCCAAAATGTGGCTCACAATCCAAGTAGGCAATTGGACAAGTGTCAGGGTCTGGCCTGACGGCAGGTCAGGAGCCGTGACGCTTTCAATCAAGGCAGTTCACAGCATGACCCACTTCAGAAAGCACAAGGAACAGGACCCAAGTCCAGTTTCTTGCTTATTGCCTTTACTGTAAGTCTGGAGTTGCTGCTTTCTGACCAGTGTTAATTGGCCCAAGAAGAGACTTGAGAGCAGCGATGTCCCGCTCCAGCACCCCGCGCGGCACTGGTTGGGATGGAGTGTGTCTGAGTACTGCCATGCACTGCCTCTGGGCCTGCGAGCGCCCATGGAGAAGACTGCAAAGGGCGGTAGGAGCCGCTTCTGCCTTCTCTTAAAACCCCTACCTGTATCCAGAGTGCTGCAGAGAAGTAAAAGCTGGAAGAGCTGCTCTTCCTGGGGGGAGCAGACCTGTCCTGGAAGATAACCTTGACTCCCTATCACCTGGAAGCATTTGGAGGGATGGGATTGCTTCACTTAGGGTAGGGAAAAAACCTCCATAGAGCATGTGCTTTATTGAGAGCCTCTTCCTTTCTTGCAGCCCTGTTTGATTTTGCTGTAAAAGATGGTGACGTACTTTATGCAGCAGTGTTAGTTATACACACCGGGTTCAGCCAAGCCCTCTGTCACCTTCCAGTGCTGCAGGACATGGGGTTGTAAGGAGTGCTCTGCCATGGGACAGGGGCCGTGGGCTCCGAGGGCCCCTCGCAAATACATTCCTAGGACAGGCTGCGATCAGCCTTGGGAGCATCTCCCATTTGCAGAACCTCAGCCCCTCAGCAGTCGTCTTTAAACAACTGATTCCTTCAGGCAGTTTCTGGTCTGCTTCCATCCCTGACTGCACTGGTAGAGAAAAGCACAACAGCAATCACCAGGCAACACATTATTGTATTATTCATGCCCTAAACTTGAGAGTGATTGAGGTGGGGAAAAAGAGGAGAAAAACCCTGCAAAATTCATTACGACTTCAACACCACAGAACCTCGTGGGATTTGGGATATTGTGGCTTTAACCGGAGCTAATGGGTCCCTGTTGCATGAGCCATGTCTGTGAGTGGAAGTGTTGCATGCCTGGAGTGGTGGTGGGTCAGAGGCAGAGGCATCCGGTGCACGTCTCCGAAGGAGAAGCCTTGGGAGTGAGCTACAGCAGTGACCCACACCGTGGCACACTGCTGCTGCTCTCCAGGCCTCTGTGTCACTGCACATTGATCCATCTTGTCTGCAGACAGACGGTGGGACGAGGCTTCCTACCCATTGCCTCTGCAGTGCCCACCATGTTCCGTCTCTGATGTCAACAGCTGCTGCAGTACCTGGGGGGAAATACAAAGGAATTCTTGTAATCCGTTTTAGCACGGACATGCTGTGAGCACAAACACAACTTCTCCATTCAAGGCAATAATTTAATTGTTGAATGCTATCTGGAATGTTCTTTTTTCAAAGCATGCAACTTTTGTATTTCCCTGGTCTTTAGATAGGGAAGGAGATGCCTATCTATGCAAGGTATTTATAGACCTCATTATCTCAGTACCTGCTATCTTATGTGTTTATCCATGCACTGCCTGTTGGTTATTAGGCATAGTTGTTTTCCCACTTTGCAGGCTGTGAGAAGAGGGGAAAGTAAATGTCGAGTGCTATAGTGGCTTCTTCAATGAGGAACTTAAGGTGGAGCAACAGCCATGTGTTTTCTAGAGCCCTCTAGTTACTGGGTCATCCTCCTTCTGCACAGAAATCACTGAAGCTTCAGTCCTGCCACTGAACCTGCAGGTGCAAGTCCCATGGCCACAAAGAACAGAAATAGTTTTACTGGAGCTTTCTTCCAGGAGTTCTGCCCTTTAGCAGGAGGACAACTCTATGGCTTCGTGTTATTTCCCATTCACTGCCTGCTCTGCTTCCCAGCTGTGTCCAGCTGTGTCCAGCCGAATGCTGCTGGTGTCAGCACAACTTCCCCCCGACGCAGAAGGTGGCCATGGGCGGATGTGTTTGCTGAAGAGGCGTCTGCAGTTCCCCATCAATGCTGGGAGATGGCTGTGTAGGACAGTGCAGAGCACGGGCAGCCGCCAGCAGAATGCTGGGTGCTGCTGCTGTCCTCGGAGCACGGGTGTCAGAGCGAACTCCGCCTGGCGGAGCCCATGGGGGTCAGTAACGGAGGAGCGAGGCTGAGCGGGATCGCTGTAACGTCTGTTCCAGGGTGTGTTGTTTTCTAGGCTCGAGCGTGGTTTCCCCCAGGTTTAAATTGACTGTGAATATCAGCATAATGACAAAATGCTGCTTTTGAAACCAGACTCCTCACAGTAAACGGTTATTTGTTTTTCTGCACAAAAGTATTGGCTTATCCAGGGTGGTACAATTCTCTCTCCTCTTCCACCTTCACCACTGCCTGATTTGTGTGTGTAGTTTAATTAAAATCATACAGTATTTCCACAACGTGGTACGGCTCTGCTGCTAGCCTTGTATTTGATTTATAGACAGCATTCCAGTGAAACTGCCTGGAAAAATTAAATAGACATGAATCAACTTGCCACAGGCTTTAGAAATCAAACATTTCACTGCTAACTCCCTGCGGACATCTCCTTTCAGCCTGATGCAGGATAAATGTTACTGTAAGCTACTAAGCACAGGGCTGTGTTAAAATGCAGTCATTAGGTTTGGGTTTTATAATTGTAGCTGTTTGCCAAATCATAGCTTAGGAGCCAGGGAGCACTTTGATTCATTACTTATGATTATATGATTATTAAAAAAAAAGAAAACCCAAACTACTTGGGCTATTAGACTCCAATTTGTCTTGGCCTTTGGAATGATTCTAAACCAGTGGCAAACATCAGGTGTAAAAACAGTTTCAGCGTAAGTGTGTTTGATGAAGCTGTTGCAAATGCTCTTCCTGTCTGTGTTTTATCTGGAGGGGTGAGCTGTTAGCTCTTACGTGCTTTTTGGAGGCTTAGTACGTCATAAACAAAGTTAACTCATGAGAATCTCAGCTTTAGTCTTTATCAGGGTGACTTAAAGTAGATCAAAACAAGGTACCATGCAGAGGACAACCCAAAAGACTGGAGCTGCTATTCCATGTTCACGTATGTGCCTTTCTCAGGACAAAGACTGACTAATCAAAAGCGACAGCCAGTTCTCTGCCTTACAGCTCAGAGCCTCTGTGTGGAGCCCACTGGCCCTGTCCCTCCTCCATCAGCAGTGCTGTGAGGGGCTGGCTTCGTCCCAACAGCAGCCTCAAGCCTTGTGCTGAATTTCCAAAAGGATAAGCAGAAAGAAATCTCCTTTGTGCTTCCTGGGTTGTCTGGTGGGTGCTGGGAGCCCATCGATTCCCAGGCACAACCAAGCCCCCAGCTGCGTGTTCGTTCGGAGCTGAGCTACTCTGGTGTTAGGCACAGTGGAGCTTCTAAGATGTCTCTCATCCTTTCCTTCCTCATGCGAGATGGAAGTTAATCAAGAATTGCCAGCATTATGGAAGACAAAAAGAGCCCACTGTGGGATGTGGGCTCAGCTGTGTCCTTTCAATAATTTGTAATAAGTTTTGGGCTTTAATAACCTAATCACAAGGATCTGGGGAAGGAGGGAATAAATTTGTTTGTTTCCTCCCAGCCACAGGTGATATTACAGTGAATAAAGAAAAATTAATCCCCTTTTCTGATTTGTCTTATAAAAGATATGCAAATAGTATTCAGGGCTGATCAAAATGCCAGTGATGACTGGATGGCTAAAAGCGAATACCAAAGCAGGCCCTCTGGAAAGCGGTGCTGTTGTTGCTCCTAAGTGCCAGTTGTGAAGAAGTCTTCTGCTGTCAGATAGCAAAATGCTTAGTTTGGAATTATCTTTAAGGTCATCCGTGGAAGTGCGTTGGTCCCATCAGGAGAGTTTGGTGGAGGGATGCAGGGAGTGGCCTCGGTTAGGACAGTTTAGGCAGGCAGGGATGCGGAACATGGTGGGTTAGAGGAGAGCTGGGCTCCTTCAGAGAAGTGCAGAGCGACGCTTGAAGGAGCAGGGGGTGCGATACCAGACCCACAGATGTTAAGTGGCTTCATGTGAGCTAAGCTGTGAGGATTCCCCCGTGCTGTCGGCTGGCACAAGCAGGAGGTAGGAGAGCATCATGTGTGTCTTGCTGGTGTTTGGCAGATGGAAGGCAGTGGTCTGAGCTGGTCGGATGCGAGGCAGCACTTAGGGACCCCAAACTGGGACCCAGGGGAAGGGAAGAGCATGTGGCAACTGTGTGAAGAGCACATTGAATGGGGTTCCTCGTGCTGTGTGGGAGGTGGTGGGGTCTGAGAGGAGGGTGTCAGCCCTCCCTGCCCTCCTGACCCCCGGAAATCCTGCTGTGGAGCACAGAACCTGTCATCTCGTGTTTGCAAGTGCTTTTCACTTTAATATATTTTAATCAGAAAATTAATCAGGAAACACCAGTTCAGCAAGATAATTGAACAATGAAGAGACACGATAATTACTGTTTAGTCTAATTAACTTTGTTAAGTCTTTATTGGGAACAGAGACTTCCTGAGTGAAACTTATTAAATGGTTCTCCCTGGAAAACAGAATCCCCATCGGAAAACCTTTGTTCTTCACACTGTTCGTTAGGAATTGGGCGCCTATGTTTAAATCGTGATTAAGGAAATCAGTAAGTTACCTTTCAGTCCAGTCTCCTACATCTTCAATTCATTTACATCTTTAATCCATTGTTGTCCTCCTTCCTTCTTCCCAGGTAGGCAGGATTGGATTGCCAACAAACTCTGCAGTGCTGTGCAGCCCTATGGGGTGCATCCATGTTCAGCTTCGTTCCCACCTCTCATCTTCAGGCGTGTGGGAAATGGACAAGTGATTGGGGATTAACAGCAAAGGAGGCTGAGGGGCTTTTCTTTGCTGCAGTAAATATATAAATATATATATATAAAAGCACCAAAGTCTTTGGTAGAGCTCTGACAAGATGGAGCTGCTGGGAAGCCTCCAGCACTTGACAGGTACATCAAGCGGGTCAGGATCATAGGGTCTGCAGAGGGCCAGGTCTGAGACAGGCAGGCACCGGTGTAATGGGCATTGTCAGAGCCATGCTGTTAGTACTGAATATGTGTACAGGGCCAGAAGATGTGACCTTGGTGAAAAGCCTTCAGGAATGAAACCTGCCTTCGTGTCTGTTCTGTGCTCCTCGGCTCTGACCTCTGTCCTTGCAGGGTCTTAGAGGACTTCAATAAATAAGCTGTGTTCATGGGAGAATATTAACAGGCATCAGGAGCAGCGTGTGCATAGGCACAAATTGGCATGAAAGAGTGGGTCTGTCTGGTCCAGTCTCTCCTCTGGTGTTGCTTTGCTTTGCTTCCCTGGGAAGGATGTGGCATTAAATATTTATCATTTCAGAATGGAGGATTAGAAATAAATATTGACATGAACTTGATTGGGTTTTGATCTGCTGAGAGAGCCCTTTGGCTGGCCACAGGCCAGTGAGCAACTGACCCACCGGTAGCTTGTGCATTATTCATATTAGGTTAGGTCAGGAAGATGAGAGAGACTCAGGATATGAGCCCTTTAGGAGAAGCATGAAGGAATGTGATTTAATAATCTGTGGCTCTTGGGGTTATTTTCTCGCAGCAATGAGCTATGAACCAGGGGGAACTCAGGAGCTCAGATCCTGCTCTTAGTTTCAGTCGAATCAAGCCCAAGACATCTTTTTATAGCCAAGGGATTCTCACCTGCGTAGCTGGGCAGAATCCAGCCTCCCTGGGGACAGGAGTGCCTAAACCAAGCTGTAATCCTTGGCAATTTAAGGTTAGGCTATTTTGTTTTCCATCACTATTAATTGTAAGCCAGAGAAGCACTTTTGCAGTAGAGCAGGTCTGCCTCCTCCAAAATCCAGGTATTTTAATGAGAGACTTCTAATGAGAAAAATGCTCTGAAAGAATGTTTTGCTACTTCTGTTTCTTGCAAGCTTGATGAGCATGGGAATACCTCAGACTGTACCCAGTGCACCCTGCCTCACCCCAGCCCTTAATGTTTTCATTACAACTAAGGTACAGGATTGCTCCCCACAAACCCTGTTATCTCCTCCAGTTACTTTGTGCAATGAATAGCCGGAGTGTTTTGAATCTCTTCTTGCAATGGTGGATGCCATTGTAATTGAATTCATAATCTATTTGGTCCAGTTTGTAGTTAAAACAAGTCCTCTCACACTTAATCCTTGCACGTTGCTCTTGGGTTTTCACACCCATGTCATGCTTCTGGGGCTGCAGAACAGTCTGCGTCGTATCCAGCCCCAAGCCCAAGGGAGACAAATTCCATCACTCCTCGTGTTTTCTGGGTCGCCCAGTCGTGGTCGTCAGTGGGTTGTATCTTCACAGCTCAAGATGTGGGTCTGTGGGGAGGGAGCATTCCTGGGCAGAGCAGCCTAACAGCTTTGCCTGCTTGATTATTGCCTTCCTTCCCCTCTCTGGCAGTTAATTACTGTGCGGGCCCCGCTGGTTGCTGCAGGATCGCTCTGCGGATCTGGCAGCAGCAGTTGCCTTGCACCAGGGAGAGGCAATTAATGGGTTTTCTAGAGGGGCAACTCTTGAGAAACCTCCTGGTTTAATTCTTCCTCCCGTCGTCTCCTGCGGTGTCACGGAGAAAATAAAATTGCTGGAGCTTTAAAGCGCTTCCCTGGCTGAACTGAACAAGGGAGTTAATTATTGTTGAAGAGGGACAATTGGGCAAGGTTAAAAGCCGTGAAATAGAGGAAGAAATAAAAAGGTGAAATTGCACCGGGGGGGTGGGGAAGAGGTGATGCTTTTCTGTAGCATGGTGGTTACATGGAGCAGTATTTGCAGTTTCAAGGTGGAAGAACAGTAGAATAATCCTTTTTTTTTAATTCCTTTTTCCTGAAACCCTTCTAGGACAAGTAAATTGTGGTTTTCTCCTTCAGAAGGAGAGACAGGAACTGGTGAACCCCCTAGTTTTGTTTCAGCCCAGTTTGGCATCTCTGCAAATGATTCGACTCCCTATACCTTGAATGTACATGCATTAACCTTTGTGAAGCTAACTGTGGTGTTCTGCAAGTCACACCGTAAAGCTGCTCTTCGCTGTGCTGCCCTGAGAGTAGCATCCCTGTGGCAGCAGCTCCCATTTGTCTTGTGCCTGTACAGCAAAGAGCACAGCAGGCAGGATTCGAGAGCAGGATGGAAAGGGCACGGGATTCCCTTGGCACCAACACAAAGCAAGTAATTAAGAATATCATAAAATCTTAGTAGGGGCTTGAGTCTGTTCTTCAAGGTAGTTTTGCCCCTGGGCACAGTCATCATTTGGCTGTGCTTAGAAAGCCCAAAATACAAAGGTAGTAGAGCTGTGTTAGGTCTGCTCCCCAGATCTTGGTCTACACCTTTCTTCTCTTACTTACCACGGACCCAGAACTGACGTTGTCTGTAAGTACACAGGCCTTGCTCTAGCAAAGAGCATGGGGATATTTTTACCAACAAAGGCTATTGCTTCCTGAACTCCCAAAGCCTTTGCATTTATGCTGTGACAGATGAGACTTACCTCACCTCACTGTTCAGAGCCACAAATACTTTTACTGCTCAATAGGCAGCGAGTCACAGTCTGCTGAAGAGCCTGCACCACGCTGCTTGGTTCCAGCCTGCACCCTGCAGAACAGCTTTTTCACAGCTCCTTGTGCAGCCTATTTCTTCTGTCATAAAACCTCTAGTGCTGTGCCTACAGCACTCACCTGCGTGTCTGATTTCACATCACTGTAACAGGCAGGCTACAGAATGTTAAATAAATGCCTGATGGTCATTAAAGCCATATTTACAGAGACTTAACAGCTCTCTAATAGGCACAGAGCTTGCTCTGCAGAACTGCTACTGCATAAATATACCAGGATAAGCAGCTGGTAGTTAAAAGCTTTGTAATGTATGGAAAGCTGTAATTTGCTGATTAACGATGGTTGATTGCTGTTGTAGTGCAATACCTATTTCCAAGTAGCACCAGAAGCCTGACCCGTCTCCAAAAGGGCAGAATGAAAGGAAACCACTGTTATTGCTGCAGGAGAATGGCCGGTAGCTGGAGGCTTGAGCCCAGTGTTGGGGGGGTGGTGGTGGAGATGGGTCCTTGCAGTGCTG
Organism: Nestor notabilis; assembly: GCF_000696875.1. NCBI lineage: Eukaryota > Metazoa > Chordata > Aves > Psittaciformes > Psittacidae > Nestor > Nestor notabilis. The sequence continues at coordinate 112,423 of NW_009913988.1, forward strand.
TGAGCTGGCAGTGGGACGAGCTGGTGCGGTCCATGTGCATCTCCTGTCACTGTGGCTTTGCACCAGCTGAAGATCTGCTGCTTTATTGCTGAAGCCCAAATCCATGGAAAGCCAATAAAAGCCATTATTTCTTTTCTATGCTCACAGATTTCCACTGCTAATTTGTTGGAGTTCCTCAGCCAGTCACTTCACCCCCATCTGTCTCTTCCTTCTGGGCTTTGCCTTTCCAGGTTGCTGGCATTTCAGGATGCTGTTTGCTCAGAGCCTGGTGTCTGTGAAACTGTATTTCTTCTGAAGCCTCCATATACCTCTGCAGTGTAGATGAACCATCTTTGTAACTGGCAGGATTTCAGTAGGAGGTAGGTTTACCTTTTGCATGAACATTCTCTTCACCCGAAGGTGTCTTCAGAGTCTTTTAGTCCGTATTCTAAATTACGTTATGTCTTTGTGTGGAAAAGGAGAAAGGAAAGAAAAAAAAAAAAAAAGAGGAGTCAGGAACATAAATTAAGCCTTCAAATGCATGTGCAGTTCTCTGTGACACAAACTTTGCTCTTGGGGTTTATGATGCTAATAAAATACTATTCACTGCTAACAGTTCTTTCCTTCCTTGCCTCTCAGAGTGAGACAAATAAGTGCATGTATTGAAGGAGTTCACATTTTATGTCTCTTTGCATCAATATGGCCCTGCTTTATTGACATTTTTAGGTAGAAAGTGGCTAGTCATGCCTGGACTACATTAACTGTTATTTATTCTTCGGACTGAGGACCCAAACCCTCCTTGTTCTAGGTGGTTGTGCATACAAATCAAAACTATTTGCGTCCCAAAAGGCCTCTAAATATTATGAGAGACAAGAATTAAGTTAAAAAGGCCAAGAAGCAGTGAGCCAGCCTGTGTAACGTGTGAAGGGGAGCAGCACACAGAGCCACCATGAGCATGGCCCCAGCCTGCGATGGGGAAACATCAGGCAAGGGTTTGTGGCAGGTCCCGCGTGTTGAGGAGGTGGCACAGAGGTTCCTCCAGGAGAACTTTGCCCATATGTGCTAGGGGAAGACCACAGTAAATGGATCACTGTGTCCCAGACCTGACCAAAGGGCTTGTGTTTCTGCTGTGGACCTGTCCAACCAGGCCAGGTTAGATGGAGCTTGGAGCAACCTGGTCTAGAGGAAGGTGTCCCTGACTGTGGCAGGGGGTTGGAACTCCCTTCCAAGCCAGCCCATTCTATGATTCTATGACTCTCCCTTGTATGCTCTTAGATTTTAACTGTTGGGTACGTATAGTTATTTTAAGTGATAAGCAATAATTTTTTGTCACCTTAAAAATAAACCACATTAGGAACTGAGCAGGGCAGCACCGTACTGAGAGTCAGAATCTGGGCACGCGCCCTCACTGGCTCCGTGGAGTGATTCGTGTATGGAGCCAGGTGGGGAAAAAGCAGTGGAAACCCAATGCAGAAATCACCCCCCACAATGGAATTAGCCTTCAGGAAGATTGAGAAAGTGGTTTGTACCCTTCATCACTGACCATACAACCAGGTTAAATCTCTGTACTTAATTTTCTGTCTTTTTAGGACATAGACTTGTTTCAGATACTAGAGCTTTACTCTTCATATTCATTTCTTAAAGGACATTAACAGGAGGGGGAGAAAATGCCATAAACTGGGACATTTTGTTACCATATTCACTGCACATCTGGGAGCTCTTTTGGTACATAATTGCTGCATAATGCTGTTCACAAGGTACAGCCTCATACACGTCCTCCTGAAGCTGCTGTTGTAGTGCTGTATAGCCCCTGCTTTGGAAATGGAGCGTGACCTCTTGGCCATGTATACAGCTCACAGAGTGGAAAACTCATGGTTCCTTCTCTTTGCTCCATGAGGTCTCAGCCAGACTCCTGTTGTGCAAGTGTCTGAGGCTCGAAAAGCCTCATTGCTCCCAAATCCACTGCTCGTTCAAGTCCTAAAGGTAATTCTGTGGTGGGACTGAACGCGTAGCTCTCTGCAAGGCTGTGACACTGGGAATCAGGGCGGGGAGGAGACACAGGGCGGACAGGGAGACACAGCATATTTTGGACATCGGTATCTGGTAATGGATGAATACAAGTTTAGAGCAGCACTGATGGAGTAAACATCTACCATGTTAACTTGGAAGTGGTGTCCACATGGCAACGATGATGAATTGCAGTGAAGCTGTGATCTGGAGCCATCAAATTTCCTTCCTGTCTTTCTTAACCTTGGGACAAATTAAATCAAATTCTGCTGTGAGGCCTAAAGACATAAATGTGTTTGCTATAACAGTATATTCTGCCAAGCAGTCAGAACTCTCTGGTAGTGATTACTTCATTCCATAAGTTAAACAAATGATGTGCTACCTCGATTCAGGGGGAAGCCACCCAGGAGCAGATAAAGGATGCAAAAATGTTCCTGTCAGTGAACACCTAAACTTTCGTTGCTAATTTGCTGTGGAGAGCAATAGTCAGTTCTGAAGCTGCCTCTGTTCCGGAGCGATATCATCCCAAGTGTGAGCATCATTAATAGGACTGCTTGAACAATGCATCCAGACAATGACCACTTGTGCGCTGAGTGGGGTGGCTGTTCCGGGTCCTTCTTTCCATTAGCTCTCCTCTTCTGGAGTGAAAGTGTCTTTCAAAGAGAGCCAGGCCCAGGCTGGCTTGTTCCAATGATTCAGGCTGGCTTGTTCCAGGTTGTTCCAGTGATTCATTATCCCATTCAGAAAAAAAAATGCAAGCATTATTTGGAATTCAAATCTGGCTGCCTTTAATTTCCACTGAAAGCTTCTCTCTCTGCTCATCTCTGCGAGATTAAAGAGCTCTCAGTATCTGATAGTTTCTTCCTGTGAAAGTGCTTGTGCACTATAATCAAATTATATTTGGAATTTCTTGCTGATAAGTTAAAGAGATTAATCTTTTCATAGTCTTCGTGCTGAGGCACCGGGCTCCACGAGCCTGAGGCACTTGTGTGCCTTCTCAGGGCCCCATCCCCACATTCGTGTCTTCCAGCAATACACGGATACTGCAAACAGGTGTCGTGCTGTTAAGCTGAGCTCAGAAATAACCGGGGCTGCAGGTTCAGGTGCCCATGCTGGTGAGGAGCAAGCCCAGGGCATCACAGCAGGATGTCAGTAGCTGCCGGCATCTGGTTACTGGGAGTTAAACCTGTGGGAAGCAGTTGTAGCGTTTGAAACAAAACTGCATTTACAGCAACACCTTTCGAATGCAAAGCTGTTATTAATGAATCTGGGGGAAGCCAGCCAGAGAACTCCTCATATGTCTTGATTTGAAAGGCTTTCCACTGTTCCTATGTCTCAACTTCGATCTGTCATTTTATTTTCCCCTCTGCTGTTTCTTTCTTTTCTGGTGGCAGATGGAGAACAGGTACTGTGAGCAAGGTGCTCAACAGGCACCTGATTTATTGTCTTCATTATTTTACTGAAGCAGCTGTGTTTAGTTTTACCCTTTAGGCAGCTGGGGCATGTCTGCATTCAGTCCAGTGCTCTGAGATGGGTCCTGCACCAGGAGCAGGGTGCTCCTCGGTCTGGTTGCTGGCATGACCATTTTGTCCAGCTTACTAAATCCAGAGCAAAGCTTTCAAAGACCTTGAAGACCATTTTTTTATGAAGACCATAAAAGGGGCAGGAATTGTGGCTATTTTTAGAAAAGATCAAGTATTAAAATGCAAAAAAGGCGAGAGAGGCGAGGTGGACGGGGAAGTTGCTCTTGCAGTGCAATGCTCAGCTCATTAGTGCTCTCTGCCCTCAGCAGCGTTGCACACTTGCTCTGGTATTAAACTTAATTTATACTGTAAAAAAGCAGGGGGAGGGTGTGTAAAAAGAAAAACCAAAAGCTCCGTCCTGCCAGATGCTGAGTGCTTGTGAAGTGCTGAGTTGGCAGAAGTCAGGGCTGCTCAGCACCTCTCAACCCTCCTGCTCTTGCGTTACTATCAGTCAGTCTGCAGAGCTGGCCATAAAGCAGCACAGGAGATTTCCAGTGAAATGAAAGTCACGTCCAAGTGTTAAGACATGGATACTTCACTGTACAGAGTCATTCCAGAGGGTGAAATGCTGATTTGTCATCAATCCTACGGAGAAGGGGAAAAAAGGATGTTATTGTGGATGAATATGAAGCTCCTGCACCAGAAGGATGGAGGTGGTGGAGGGAATAGCCCAAGAGGTTCATCCACAGAACATCCCTTCGTGCTGCCCCAGCTCCATTTTCACTCACTGCTCCATGGTTTGTGTCAGCACCGCTCTGAGTGTCCTCACTCAGAATTACTGCCACGTGTCTGGCCCAGCACTTGCTGCCCGTATTTGTAATGCAGAGCAGAAGACAGCATCTTCTGGGGGGGTTTAAAGCTGAAAGTAAACTGTAGGCACATAATGCTGCAGCACATACAGGGCAATGAAAAGTGAGGGAGTGATCACTGCCAGCTCCCTCTGTACCTGCATGGGAAGAGGTAATCTTCTTCCAAAGGGTTACATGTGTCTCAGTTGGTCTTGGGGACATACAGCACATGGTAGATGATATCCAGCTCTCCTGGGAATGGTACATAGTAGGTAAAAATGCTTCTGGACAAAAGCTGCCTCATACTTTGTGAATATGATCCTTTTAAAACCAGAAACTTAAGCAGCAAGGTGAGTTTTACAGAGTCCCACAGTGCTTCAGAAGGCACCTCGCGCCTATAAACAAGCCCCCCCATCTCTCCAGTACACCATAAAATCCTTCAGTGATGATCATCATGACAACTATAAATCTGTTGTTTCCGTTCTCTGTGATTTATTGAGCTGGTGGAAGAGGTGGGGCTGCTCTTTCATTGGGATGATCAAATGTTTGCAGAGGCAGAACACAGTCTGCATTCCTCCAAGGCTGCTTTTATACACTGAATCATGAATACATTTCCCATTAGCAATTTAACACTGTAGGACACAGAAACACTTCTTCAATGTGGGTTTGTTTGTAAGGAAAGTCCTGGCTCTGTGGGAGTGAATGCAGGAGCCCCTGCAGCCACGGGAAAGCCGACTGGAGCCTTCCCCCTGGATTTCAGTTTTCTTAGTCTTGAAAGTTAAGTTTTTACTCCTAATTGGGATGAAGCCACGTTGCAGAATGCCAGGAACCTCCATGGAGCAGCAATTCCCTTCACTGGGCAGCCCTCCTGAGCTGCTGACCGTGTACCTCGGATAATGGGGAGCAGGAGGCGTTGAGCAGCCACAGTGTGTATGGGACAGCTGAGGACAGAGGACTTTGGTCCAGAGAGAAAAGAGGATGAAGGAAAACAAATCCTTTGTGTCTGTCGTGTGCTGGATCAGGCTGGCACATGCAGAGAGGAGATAAATGATGCATGGGGCTAGTGTGGATTTTAGCCTTGCACTAGCCGGTGATTTCTCTGTCTTAAATACTTTGCATTGTTTTCTGCTGAGCTAAAAGTCTACGCAGGTACTCTGGAGAATCTGCTTTTAATAGTTGCAAATGTGTAATCGAATACAATTAATAGTAGTAATTGTAGTAACCAGCACGCTGTTGTAATTGACCTAAATGTTTCTTACTAATTGGAACAACTACAGTTCAGAAATCGTTCTCAGGCTAGAAGCAGTACTTCATGTTGGGAAGCCCAGGCTGGCCTCAGGCTGTGACACACCTCAGTGGTAACATAGCAGTGTCCCAGAGCAGGTTTTATTTTAGCTTTACATTTCTTCGCATTTTCTGGGACTATTAGAGCCGGATGGACCTAAGGAACCGTTCCCAAATGTTGTAGGTTTATCTCTTGTATTTGAACGTTCACCTCTGTCTCAGCTCACAAGGGATGTGACCTTTCTTCAACACAGATGTCATCTGGTCACGCTTCTAGCACAGGCAATGTGTCTGGATTCATTTGCTTAAATGATCCAGGATCTCTCCCCTGAGGACAGTCATAAAACTCCCTCCGTCTCACATCTGTGTTGTCATTTATACTCCTGCAAAATGAATATGAAACACTTCAGGGAAGTTAAGTTAAATGAGAATTTCTTCTCGAGAGTTTATTTCTGATTTATGCATTGAGATAAATTGTTGGGGATTGTGCAAAGCAGAATCCACCCAGGCCCAAAGCGTTTGTGTCTGTTAATCCCCATGTTCCAGAAGCTTCACTGTGCACCTCAGTCCACCCTGCAGGAGATGCGAGCAGGCAGCTTGCGGAAGGACCGTGGGGCTTGTGGCTGATGGCAGCTCTGATGGGGTCTGATGTTAAACACTGTTCAAGCGCTTTGCTGGACCAGGCAGGGTGCTGACTCCTGCAGTGTCCTGTGCAGCGTCCTGTGCAGCGTCCTGTGCAGCGTCCTGTGCAGCGTCCTGTGCAGTGTCCTGGGCAGTGTCCTGGGCAGCATCCTGTGCAGCGTCCTGCGCAGCGTCCTGCGCAGCGTCCTGTGCAGCGTCCTGTGCAGCGTCCTGTGCAGCGTCCTGTGCAGCGTCCTGTGCCGTGTCC